>NW_016157535.1:214307-262389 GCF_001687245.7 Rhagoletis zephyria
AATCTCTCCCCTGAAAGGCTTCTTCATCCGTCAAAGTATTTTTCTTGAACCTTGGTCGACTAAGGTTAAAACTGATAAAATAATATTTCTCTGTTGCGATAAGTTCAAGTGTTTTAGCCGATATCATATAAATTGATAATGAACGTTTTTTTCTAAACTTGAAATGCATATAATAGCGAAGGTTTAATGTAAAGAATCAGTATCGTGTACCGATAAGGAAGTATTTGGTACCGAAACCTTTATTAAGTATTGGGTACCGACAACTCAGCACATCACTAGACAGCAGTTTTATTTGCCGCTCTCAGTTGTCAACTCTACGGTGACGTCACGCCAAAATTACTCTCACGAATTCTGCTGCAATCGGCGCAATCTTGTATTCTATCATTCTTGGATATCCTTGATATCTATGCAGAGAATGGGAAAACGACAAATAATGTGCGCACACAAGTATTTATTAAAAATCAAACTTATATGAAACGTATGCTTTGTTTCGTTAATAATGTATCATCCATGTAACAGGAATATGCCACAGCAAAGCGTTTCAGGGTACAGGTAGTAACATTAGGGGTATTCTCGAAGTCTTGCACGATGCACGGATTGCACAAAATGCAAAAATACTATTCCAAATTTCGAAGAGTACGGGAGCACCCCATTGCAAAGGTGGTAGCATGTATGGGTAGCAAGCAGCGAAATTATGTATTAAATACAATAGTTGTGTTTGTTTACAAATTATCCAGTAACTTGCCAGCAACTCTCCAGTAACTTTATTTCTAAGAATTCGCTCTCATAGAAAAAATTTACAAAAAAGTACGCGAACGCTATTCCAGTAATAACTTGCAAGTTTCATGAACAGCTGATAAATTGGTTGTTTATTCGCAGCATATTCTTAATAAAACAATATATATTTTTATATTTAAATATGTTTATTTTGTGAATTTGCATAATAAAAACCCCCAAACAGTTTCCTTATTAGTTAAAATTTCATCCAGCAACATGCGGTCAGCTGTTTTTCGTACTGGAAAATTCTTACAAGTAAAAATTTATCCAGTAAAATCCAGTAAAAACTTGCTGTCATTTTTCGCTCTCTCAATTTCCCCTACTTTCCAAGTTTTTGCGTACGAAAACGCCAAAACATGAAAATTCGTAAAAACTTTAACTGGATTTTACTGGAAATTAGTAAACAAACGCAATTAATAACAAGAGACAGTAAATAAAACGAAGTGAGCGAGATGAGAGGAATAAGAGAAATACGTAGCAATTCCAACAACAAAACAACTAGCACAGGGTCGCATTTATCTTGCTTTGCTATTTTGCAAAATATATACATGGGTTTCCACGTTGCCTATTTTCCAGCGATAGGAAATGTTGTTTCCCATTTATTATGTTGTTCTGTGTTTCNGCAAAAATACTATTCCAAATTTCGAAGAGTACGGGAGCACCCCATTGCAAAGGTGGTAGCATGTATGGGTAGCAAGCAGCGAAATTATGTATTAAATACAATAGTTGTGTTTGTTTACAAATTATCCAGTAACTTGCCAGCAACTCTCCAGTAACTTTATTTCTAAGAATTCGCTCTCATAGAAAAAATTTACAAAAAAGTACGCGAACGCTATTCCAGTAATAACTTGCAAGTTTCATGAACAGCTGATAAATTGGTTGTTTATTCGCAGCATATTCTTAATAAAACAATATATATTTTTATATTTAAATATGTTTATTTTGTGAATTTGCATAATAAAAACCCCCAAACAGTTTCCTTATTAGTTAAAATTTCATCCAGCAACATGCGGTCAGCTGTTTTTCGTACTGGAAAATTCTTACAAGTAAAAATTTATCCAGTAAAATCCAGTAAAAACTTGCTGTCATTTTTCGCTCTCTCAATTTCCCCTACTTTCCAAGTTTTTGCGTACGAAAACGCCAAAACATGAAAATTCGTAAAAACTTTAACTGGATTTTACTGGAAATTAGTAAACAAACGCAATTAATAACAAGAGACAGTAAATAAAACGAAGTGAGCGAGATGAGAGGAATAAGAGAAATACGTAGCAATTCCAACAACAAAACAACTAGCACAGGGTCGCATTTATCTTGCTTTGCTATTTTGCAAAATATATACATGGGTTTCCACGTTGCCTATTTTCCAGCGATAGGAAATGTTGTTTCCCATTTATTATGTTGTTCTGTGTTTCCAAGTTATGCAATCCATGCAATCCGTGCTACGTGCAATGGCTTCGCAAGATTTGGAGAATTCCCCTATTATATTGTTGCTTGCTTAGCACAACACTGGAGTAGAAACTTCTATACAGCAAACTAATTGCGCCGATTACAAAAAAAAAAACAAATAAGTTATTTTGTGAACTATTGTGCATCGAAACCGATTAATTTATGTACATACATATGCACATATGCACATATTTCCATATTTACCATTTCATATAGCCCTTTTTCCAAAAGGTTGCTAGCTAAATTGCAATTAGTCTACTTATCCGATCATGAGAGTTTTCCAACTGCATGTAATAACAATCCTACCACTGTCTGTTCACAAATCTATATGGAAGGACAGGGCCGGCCTTGAACAATTATGAGCTTCGAGTGAGTCATGCATTGGCGCTCTTTAATAATTTATAATTAGCATTATTATGAGTTTAATTTTCCCCGAACTGGTTCACTTTTCGTTTCCATGTATTTTTTTATGGGCGGATGAAAAATTTTGGGGTGATTTTTTTCAACCATGTATTTTCAGTGTGCTCGGATTTTAATTTTTGAAGTGAATCTTCTTTGGCGGTGGTATCGCAAAAATGGAGAGTGAAATTTTTAAAATTGAAAATGTTACATGAGTGAGAAGGAAGATATAGGTAGTATAGAGAAGAGGAAAAAGAAAGAAAGCGGCGTATGACGGCTATATAAAGCGATAGCACAAACATCTTTAACGCGCATGCATACGAGTACCTACATACATGGATGACACGCTACAACAAGAAGCTTGCTCATTCCTCGTACCTTCAATTTACACACACTGCGGTTTAGTGCCAGCGCAAACAATGAATCAACGAATCAATATACATACATAGTTATATAGTGATATAGACTGAGAGATTAGCTTTACGACAGTGCGGACGCGAATTTTTTCTCGCTGATTTAAATTTCGAGTTTTGCAGTGTGTAAAGTGCTTATAAAGCAAAAATTTGCTCAAAAGTTTAGGGTTAACTTATTTTATATAGTGCTTGTATTTTTAATGGTGTGAATCACTATCAAGGTATGTAATTTGCATTTTATTGTATATCTTTGCTTATAAGTATATAAATACAAAATAAGCAAAGGGGATCCCTTTTGGCGACGGCCAAACAACTGATTTTGACAGCAGTGAACTGTTTGCTGTGTGCAGAACTTAAAGCTTTAACCTAAGATTAAAAGCTTTAAAAAGCTATATCTTAAAGCGACTGAAAGCTTCAGTTCAAAGCTCTGAGTCTAAAGCTACCCTTTATAAGGTGATTCCTACTCACCAAAAGGGCCGCAAATAAAATATGGAGAAGGGAGAAAATTTTCCAGATCCTTTTAAAAGGGGTGGCAAGATCTCGAGGTCACCAGTCGCGGATGCAGATAGGTATGCGCGAATGAGTTCGTCGCCTGACGCTCCAGCACCGGAAGGAGCACGATCCTCTCCCCTAGATCTCAGCCGTGATTGCATAGAAATAGGGCTAAACATGGCAGCAAAAAGTCACAATGTGCAGAAAAATGATGCGTTGCTCATATTAGGTAATAAGCTGAGTAGCCTCGTTGAGATGATGGCACTTCCCAGACGCTCCATACATCAACCGATGAGAGACTTGGTAGATGAAATCATGATATTATACGAGGAAGTGAAGTCGTTAAAAGGCAATGAAGGAGTGGCAAAGGAGTCCCACAGATGTAAAGCCACTCAAACTTCTCCACTCTTTAAAAAGGTAAAAAATGCTCCTAAAAGAGGTCTCGAAGACCCCCCGACCAGTGAGGTTAACCCGGCAAAGCGGCCCGGAGTTATAGAAGTGGCTACAAGCCAAAATAATGGCGAAGAAAAAACAATGGTCTCCTATAGAGATGCTTTGGCTAACGCTAACCAAACAGTCCTCGGTGAATGGATCGTGAAAAAAGGCAAAAAGTCTAATAAGGCTAAGCCAAACCCTAAACCGGTTAAACCGAATGCCATTGTTATCAAGAAGGTAGGCGACATGTCTTACAGAGATATGCTGAAAACAGTTAAAAGCAGTGCTGACTTAAATAAGCTTGGCGAGCAAGTCAGAATAGTACGCAAAACTGCCAAAGGAGAAATGCTGCTCGAACTCAATCATGCACACGAGGAAAATACAGAACTTTTTAAGAAGGGCATGCAAAATCTGCTGGGAAATGAAGCGGAAATAAAAGCTCTATCCAAGGTAACCTCGATAGATATACATGATCTAGATGAGATCACCACAAAAGAAGATATAGCTAAGGCTATATCTGAAACAATAACGTCGATTCAAACCTTCGACTTAACCTGGGTCAAATCTCTCCGTAACGGATACTCAGGAACTCAAAAGCTTCGCTTTCGCTACCACAGCTCGTTGCGAAAAAGATTATAGTAGCTCAGAAAACTAAGATTGGGTGGTCAGTATGTCGCATTCGTGAAAAGACGACTCTGAACAGGTGTTACAGATGCCTAGATTTTGGTCATCAAGCGAGAGGCTGCACAAATGAAGACCGCATAGTTTGCTGTTTTAAGTGCGGCGAGAAAGGCCATAATGCCAAGCAATGCAACAGTGTACCCTCATGCGTGCTGTGTAAAACAAGTGGGCAGATGAATAAAAGCCATGTTGCTGGTGGCAAGCAGTGTCCATTCTTTCAGCGTGCGTTAAAAAAAGAGCAAAGATATGAAGTTTCTGCAGCTAAACTTAAACCACTGCGAAGCTGCCCAGCAGCTGCTCTGTGAGACAATTATTGAGGAAAGCATTGATGTAGCAATTCTAAGTGAACAGTACAAGAAACCTAACCAAGGAACTTGGATCTCTGATCATAAGAAGAAGGCCGCGATAAGGGTTTGCGGAAAAAAGGCATTAGTGGCAAATCTAGCATTCATGAGTTTTTTGTTAAAACAAAGATCGACGGGATCTATATTTACAGCTGCTATGCACCACCGAACCTCAGTCAGCAGGAATTTGAATTGTTACTAGACAGACTTGTGCAAGATGCCACGATGTATTCTCCAAAAGTAATAGCTGAAGATTTCAATGCTTGGGCTTTAAAATGGGGCAGCAGTACAACAAATAATCGAGGTCATGCATGAAATTGATGAGTATCCTTGGGGCAGCGCCTATAAAGTGGTAATGAAAAAGTTCAAAGCTAGTCAAATGCAGATGCCAACATGCCCGACGTTGCTTAAAGAAGTAGTAGAGACTCTTTTCCCCGGACGGATCCCCAACCATTGCCAGATGCTATGGCAAATGCCTGTGTTCCTCCTGTAACGAAGGAGGAAATTGAAAGTGCGGCCAAACGATTTAAAAACAACAAGGCTCCCGGTCCTGATGGTATCCCAAATATTGCCATTAAGGCGGCAGTANCAGATGCCAACATGCCCGACGTTGCTTAAAGAAGTAGTAGAGACTCTTTTCCCCGGACGGATCCCCAACCATTGCCAGATGCTATGGCAAATGCCTGTGTTCCTCCTGTAACGAAGGAGGAAATTGAAAGTGCGGCCAAACGATTTAAAAACAACAAGGCTCCCGGTCCTGATGGTATCCCAAATATTGCCATTAAGGCGGCAGTAGATACAACCCCATCAGCATTTTCGGAAGTTTTTAATAGATGCCTTCAAGACGGTATATTTCCGAATAGATGGAAAAGGCAGAGGCTGGTCCTACTCCCAAAGATTGGCAAACCGCTGGGGGACCTAACTCTTATAGACCCCTGTGCATGATTGATGCTTTAGGTAAGTTGTTGGAGCGTATCATCTGTGACCGTCTATGGGAGCATATTGATTCTAGGCATTGTTTTTCTGGTGCACAGTATAGTTTTCGAAAAGGTAGGTCAACAGTCGACACAATACGTAGAGTCACTGACATAGCCGAAGAAGCAATAAAAGGTAAACGCTGGAAAAACGGCTCAAAAGAATACTGCGCGGTAGTAACCCTAGATGTTAAGAATGCGTTCAACTCACTAGGCTGGCCCCATGTTATTAGTGCGCTTAAATCGATCAGCACCCCGGGATATTTGATAAACGTAATAAGTAGCTACCTATGAAATAGAGTTATTTATTATAGTACTGATGCAGGTACGAAGGATTATGTCGTTACCAGAGGTGTTCCTCAAGGTTCCGTCCTCGGTCCGTTGCTTTGGATCATTGCTTACGATGGAGTCTTACGCCTCCCTGTTCCAAAAGGTGTTAAAATAATTGGCTATGCTCATGATATTGCGCTAGTTGTCGTAGCGAAAGATATTAAGGGCGTACAGACGGCCACCTCAAGTACTGCTAACTTCGTCGACGAATGGCTTAAGGATAATGGCTTGCTGCTAGCTATCCAGAAAACTGAAGGTGTACTTATAACAAGCAACAAGAAGAAAGAAAGTGCGACTTTGAATGTAAATGGGTATGTATTTGAGACGATCCCAGCAGTAAGATACTTAGGTGAGATGATAGACGCACGGTGTAGGAGGTCCTAGTCAGAATCGAAGGAAACTCTTAAGTAAAGTAACACAATCGGTTGTTATGTATGCGGCCCCTGTTTGGGGACATGCACTCAAACATAAATCGTACGCTAATAAGTTAAACGATTTTCCGACTTAGTGCCCTACGTATATGTAGTGCTTTCCGGACAGTTTCGCATGATACCGCCAGTGTGATTGCTGGTATAATGCCTGTTGATCTAATGGCTAGTGAGATCCAGTGCACCTACTTGACCTCCCGATCCAAAGGCAGAGCCCTCTCTAAGCAAGAGATCGCGACCGAACGCCAAAAAAGCCTCGCCCAATGGCAACAACGGGGAAGCGTCTTCGTCGGGTCGCTGGAACTTCAGACTCATACCGAGCATCGAAGCCTGGCTGAGCAGATCAAATGGCGAAGTAGATTTTTATATGACCCAACTATTGAGTGGGCATGGCTGTTTCAGACAGTACTTGTGCAAGTATGGTCATGATGACACAATGGCGTGTGGTTCATGTAGAAATGTACCGACGTTAAGGTCTGGGACGGAGTGAAATCTGTCAGTAAAGAAATAATGACTGAGCTTAGAGCAAGGGAAGAACGCCGCCGGATAGAGAGAGGCTTTAATCAGTGAAATAAATGAAGTATGAAGTAGTAGCGTTATGGAGTGAGGCATTTTGTATGCCATGGTCCCTCTCTGATGAAATGCGTAAGCAGTCCCGGGAAGGTGGCTTCATCGGAGTTTCATATGGGCCACTTGATGGATAGTGCGCTATCCCAACGTCCGTAAAAAAATAAAAAAATAAAAATACATATGTACGTACAAACATACATACGTACATATGTCAAAATGATCTGCTTGTTGTAACTCATTCTATCATTTACTACCATTATGAAATCATTTCATGCGTTTGAGTAGAAACTGAGTACATGAACACCATTTCATGATTTCAGTTATACGCAATATGGAGTTTATGCACTGAGTTTTTACTCAGATCCATGAAATGATTTCGTGAATTGGACTACGCATTAACGCGATAATTGTGCGTATAATTTATAAGGTAATCTTATAGCGTTTTCTTTTCTCGAAAAAGGCTGCCTTGTGTAAGCGCTGTCAAATTTTCATGTTCTTTTCTCAGCCCTTTCACAAGGCGTCGTGTTCTTTTCTCAGCAGGTTGCGCTCTGATCCGGTAAAAGTGCTGCCTTTTCAGCCCTCAAATAAACGTGAGGGTGAGAGTTGCAGAAATAAGTGTTTTGCTTTAAAATTACTAAAGACTTACAGGCCAAGTGAATAATTCAGCTTTACTAAGTTCTATAAATAAATTTTGATGGAGTAGTATAATTTCTGTTTCATTCTCATATAAAAAACGCAACATTTTCTGAGGTTTCAGGTCAACGTAAAGAAAGAGTTCCCATATAAAGGGGCAGAACTTTTTTTGAGAAAAGAAAACGCTATTATGTTTTTATACTCTTGCTACTACATGAATGTATGAATTCGTGATAAGAATATATGAATTCTCCTTGGACGATAGAAAGCGAGTACGAAGAAATGCCGAATAAAGGAATTTGTCTTCTTTCAACTTAAATAAATGCATTTTGCAAACAAAAGTGCGTACGTTACTTAGTGCCTTGGTTATATTGCATGAGGAGGATCGTAACAAATCGCATTATAAACATTTGCATTTATTTGTTAAATATTCAGTTGATAATTATGTGACAGTTCACTCCGTTCAGTTACTTCCATTACAAGCAGGTCCTAAGGATACTAGAAGGGCGAATTCATATAAGGTGGTGTTACCGGAAAATGAATAAATAAATTATATATCAGAAAATGAATAAAATGAAATGAAGTTATTGTTTAATTTCTAATCAAAACTATGCATGTAACTCAATCGCCTAATGGTTTGCCGAGCCGTAAACATATGTGTACTCATCAAATTTCGTGAGTAGGTACCTGGTACTCACACCTTTTTTTAAGAAGTTTCACTTCTATCGTGTGTACGGTGCTACACACGCCTTTTTTTATTTATTTTTGTTATTTTTGGCAAAGGTTTTGATAGTTGATCTTATTTAATAGGCGATCTCTAAATTCAATAATGTCTCCCTTTTTGTTAGATTAGCTCCAGCTTTCGAGATGACGGAAGTTGAAGAGCCCCTTACATTTTAATGTGTATTTTATTAAAGAAAATTTTGTTCTTTTTCTAACCCACTTCATCTGAACGTTTTTTATCTGTGTTTGGTTTAGTTCGGATCATTGTTAGATTGGCTCCATTAAGCATTGAAGTCGATTGTAAGTAAAGGTGTAATATTAGGTTCATTCCTTATCTTTTCGGACTAAAATCTGAAAAGTGTCAAAATGAAAGAGCGTACGCAAAATGCGCTCACTAAAAGAGAATAAAAGGAAAAGGTAAACGAACGCAAAAAACCAAATTTTTAGTCCAAAGAATGGCAACAACAAAACTAACGTCAAATAAGAATAGAAATGTATGTACAAAACACATTCACACAAGCACAATCACAATGAACACTTACTATATCCATTATTTTTTGCTTTCTTACAATTTCAATTCACTTTTTCTACTTTTTAGATTATTCTCACTTTTTGTGTATTCTTTAATTTCCCTTAATTTAAATTCAGTTGAGTTTGACACTTTTCAAGATTTTGCCAGCAAAAATTCTTCTGACTAAACTGGCTACTTCGGACTGAAGAGAGTCACTCTCACTGAGTGTTGCTCTCTCATTTTTGCTGTAATTTTCGAGTTAAGGAACGCTTTTTGGACTAAATCTGACTACTTCGGACTTTTTCTGGGAGATAAGGAACGCAACTATTGTGGTGTGCCAATAGAAAAAATCAACAAAATATCTTCTTACTAAAAAATTGTGCAAAAATAAAAATGGAAACTCCTTTAAGGAAGAGAAGGAGAATAATAAACAAAGAAGCTTTGTGCTTCAAAATATGCAAGGTTTTTATGTCGATTGAGTTTGTCAATGAGTTTTGAGCTGCAAATTCCTAAAAAGAAAAGAAATAACAAACACAACAATATTAAATTAGTAGTGAAATGTTCCTTTCCCAAAGGAGGAGAGCAACAACAACAGCAACTTAAGACAAGGCAACAATTAGCGCAACAACCTGAACGAATAAACCCTGCTGAAGATATTCAGCAACAACAAAGGTAACAGCATCAAAGTTAAAGCAACCACAAGGATGGTAGGCAGCGTTGCCAAAAGAGAATTTTCCCCGTTTTGCGGGAATTTTGAACAAAAAAGGATGTCGGGAATAATGGTCGTGAGAACGGGGAAAATCACATACGCCGTTTCCATAAATATTATAATATTATTAGGCTAAAATAGTGCGCAAAACATTCATGGGAAAGCTGTTAAGCGAAGAATCTCGTCCGTCAGCATCCACCTCCAATCAAACTCGAGCTTATTGCACATATAAGCAGCACGCTTTCTTCCTAAGAAATCTTTATTGCAAAAACATGCAAAATCGCAAAAGCATGTACAAAATATGAGTCAATTCATGATAACTAATTTCCAGCTGAAAATTTCGCAGTTCACTAATGGTTCGGTAGCACATCAAGCTGAAAATGTAGAGATAAAGCTATATGGGTATGTGCGTTTACGGCGGAGCACAATAATGCATTTTCTACATTTGATCACTTATCAGTGCTGTTGAAAACAGTGTCCAGTGATTCAAAAATTGCATCACAATTGCATACGAATGATATGTACAAATAACGCGTAAGTAGATGCAATATATGTTTTAAAGTAATATTTTTATATTAACAATATTACATGTTAATTGAATTGTTATTGACTGAGTTGTTAAAATACGTTTATTGATCGTATAAAAAATAAAACACAGAAAAAATTGTATATGCCATTTTTAAAAACTGGGTTATATAAAAAGGGGAAAAACCTAAGGGGAAAACCTAAAATGAAAAACGGGAAAAATATATAGAATTGCATGGACAAAAAGGGAATAGACTCGCCCAAAACCTGGCAACACCGATGGCAAGACGAGAACCGTGAAACAACAAATTGATGACCCTAATATGCAGCTTCAGTTGCTTGATAATCAACAAAAAGCTCAAACAACCCTCTATAGGTAATGAATGGACGAAAGTAAAAAGCACCAAACGGTCTCGCAAAAGCCCAAGTATTGACTACTGCCGAAGAAAACCTCCGTGTATTAAGTGCGCAGGAAGTAACTCATCCGAAGATTCTAAGAGAAAGTCCAAATTTACTTATTATAATTATTATTTTTTTATTTTTATTTACTTTTTATTTTGTTGTTTTAAATAAATGTGGTTATAGTTTTTATTAATAAAACTATGTTTTATTATTAGTCAAACTCACAACTTCAATATTCTTTAAAAAAATAAGACAGGACTAAGTATATTTTAGCTCACAGGTTATCTTTTAAGTACATAAGCCTCTACGGCGTATGTTAAGGCTTTACGTTACTCCCAAATAGATTAGGCTTCTAGGGTTAAGAAAGCTTTAGTTTGAAAGTGTGATATTAAATGCTTTTCACCATAAACGGCGCCAATTTTCAATGATTATTGCGTTTCAGATTAAGACTAGTACCAGATATTGTGAAAGGTTGGACTATACCTTAAAGATGACGGTTTTCTCATCGCCCACTGCACGAAGTTTTGAGTAGAGTAATGTCTTTTAAGAACTGGAAAATTATTCTGGGTTATCAGGTGTCTAGCAATACAAGATTAATTGTTGTCTTTCACGAAGTTCTTTGAATAAATTTTGAGCTAAGTACTCACCCGTATTTCGGGGGTTACTACTAGTTTTAATAAATTGTTAGTTTAATTTCCAATAAAATTTACCTTTAGGATTATGCATTTTAAGAATACATCGAAAATTTGTTTTAGAGAATCTATGTGAAATAATTGCAGAAACGATTAACCGGTTTGCTGAGCAACCGAGATGTCTGCTTTTCAAATAATATTTGTAAAACAAATCGGCAAGTACATATCGTCCCCCCATGTCAGAAACATGAATGTGTAAAGATGAACATTTTGTGATTTTTTTATATGTCGCCCCCATGTCGATGGCATTGATCAAAATCCGAGCACTGATAAAAACATCCCCATTTGCTTATAAACAATTATCTTCAATGGCAACATTACTTAATTGCCTAGCGATGTTGAACTCAAGCTATAAAGAGGGAAGGGGAGAAATATAATCTGCAGGCATCTGCATGATTGTTGCACTTTGCACGTTGTAGATAAAATCCTACATGCATAGTTGCATTTAAATATTCGCATGTGTGACATATTCATCCACTGTTTTCCCTATTGACCTTTTGTAGTTCATTCGGTTTCTGGATACGATAATTTACGACAGTGCACTGTATTTAATCGCAAAGCTAATTTACGTATGTTGATGTCGCTTTCGTTGCAGCTGTAGGGTACTTTAATTAATGCAAATTGATTGGAGTGACTTAAATGAGGTGTGCTCGGATTCACTTCGCTGCACCTAACTTACACCCCTCTTTACTTTATGTCACTTCACTCTGCTCCAGTGATGCCACAAAGATTTTTAATTATTTACCAAACTCATAAAAAATTTACCAAATTTTTATGAGCATAATATTCTAAGCAAATTGGAAACTATTTTTCGGCGTATGTAGATAATCATATTGGCGACGACTTAACTACACCACGTCTGGGATTGTGGCCAGCTTAGATCTATAACAATTCACAAATATTTATAAAACATGAAACAAAAAAAATCGCTCAGAAATTTGCAAACATTTAAAGGGTGTTTAACATACAGTCTTTTAGCTTGAATATTTTACCTAGCATAAAACCAAAACATGAAACCAGGAAAGGTATCGTTAAACAATAGATACAATTTACTTTTACAATTTTATAAATGGGTAAAATTCGTATTTAATCGCAAAATTGCAATTAGTCCTGTGAAGTTATTTTCTTTCACCATTGGTTCCCGCAGGTAAAGATTTTCCAAAACTCTGATTTGTGGGACTGTAGGGGCTGTGATCGAGCCGCCATATTAGGAATTCCTTAATTGCTATATTGCGAACTCATATTAAAAGCTCTGAGCTGTCAAGGCAAATCGTTACATTAAAGAGCCCTTTCAATTTTTGGCTCTCTTAAGGTGTAGACATATACATATGTAAGTACATAAGCAAATTTTTTTGTTTTGTGCAATTGTAAGAAGGTTCAAAGTTATAAATTTTTATAAGTAACTAGCTGAGCACTCGACGTCGTCCGGGTAAAAAAATCTAAATATAAAACAGTAATACAAATATTCAGTTCAGCATAATTTAAAGGAGATAAACTATTTTCTTTGTTTACATTGAGGCATCATTATGGGCCATACTTTTAGCTTTATCGTGCTTTAACTAATATACATATATTGATCATCACGTGTACTACAAATCTTGATCCATTATTAATATTAGGTGGAATAAGGTAACGATCAAATTTCTAAATTAAAATTATTCCACTAAGGTACATTCCGTTTAGCTGCCTATTCAATTAGCTGTTTTAGTATTGCTGCACTTTTCTGGTAGAATGCTTAATTCGGAAGGAGTTTTATTCATTATGAATGAAAATTTTTCGTTTAACAGCATCGCGAGATTAAAAAACGATTTTTTCTTTCCATTTCAAAATAATCTAAAGACGGTAAGGTCTCAAAAAAAACATACATTTTTAGATATCCGAGTTGTCTAATAGATGAATACATATATGTATATCCCCCTTCTACAAACTCATTTATATATACTTCACTCTGAACACCTCCCATAGATACCCATGTCTGAATACCAAATTTCAAGTTCATGTGACTTATGGTACCCAATTTATGGCTGATTAAAAATTCCACGCCTACGAGATGTGCCACGCCCCCTTTTACAAACTCGTTTATATATACCCTCCTATAAGCACCTACCATTTGTCCGAAGTTATAGCTGATAAAAAATTCCACGCCTATGGGATGTGGCACGCCCCCATTGACATGTATGCATACCAAGTTTCAAGTTCATGTGACTTATGGTCTGGAAGTTATGGCTGATTAAAAATTTCACGCCTATGGGAGGTGCCACGCCCCCTTGTCGGATCCCAATTTTGTTCGATTCCGCCCGACCGTTTAGACTGCGACGTGGCACATACATACATACCCTGGAGTACGGGGGAGCGACTACAGGACTGCTGAATCGGTAGCTACCTGATAAACTCCGTCAATTACCGACCGACTACTTGCAGTGTATTTCAACGATTACTTTTACAAGGCAATATCCTAGGCGGTAGTCACCATCGGCTCTCTCTGCACTAGCAGGAGTTACTAAATTAGTCACTTGCGTGATTTTTGGGCGCCCTCTATCGTAGTTTTTCGCTATCCTGCTTCCGCCTGGTTCGACTCTGCACTACCACGGGTTAATAGAGTAGCTACTTACCTAGGAGTCGGTGCAGTAGCGATAGACTCCAGCAGTACTGGAGGGTAGAAACTTAAAAGGACCCTGCAGTACGGGGGAGTGACTACAGGACTGCTGAATCAGTTACCGACCGACTACTTGCAGTGTATTTCATCGATTACTTTTACAAGGCAATGTCCTTGGCGGAGGGTTTCCCCTCCAGTACTGCTGGAGTCAATCGCTACTTTTGAACCGCTACTACACCGACTCCTAGGTAAGTAGCTACTCTATTAACCTGTGGTAGTGCAGAGTCGAACCAGTCGTAAGCGGGATAGCGAAAAACTACGACAGTGGGCACCCATAAACCACGCAAGTGACTACTTTAGTAACTCCCGGTAGTGCAGAGAGAGCCGATGGTAACTACCGCCAAGGATATTGCCTTGTAAAAGTAATCGATGAAATACACTGCAAGTAGTCGGTCGGTAATTGACGGTGTTTATCAGGTAGCTAACGATTCAGCAGTCCTGTAGTTGAACAAAAATTACCAAACTGAAAAAAAATACCAAATTACCAAACTCGTTCTAAACAGAAAAAAATGACCAGTTTTGGTAAAAAATTACCAAAGCGACAACGCTGCTCTGTACTCATTATGTTGTTCATTACATACATAGGTTCATGGCTTTACTGCGTTTCAGCACTGGTTGCACTGACGACACCTTGCCCCCATAGGCGTATGAGTAGATAGCAATAATTCGATGGCATTAACTAATTAAAATTGAAAATGTTACTAGGTATCACGCAAGCACTTATTTATATAACAAGTATTCACTGTTATCCCTTAATTGCTTCAAGCTCTTAAGGTGGAATATATGTGGTTGTTCATATTATGTCAAACAAATATTCGCAATATGTACCTTCAAAGAGGGTTTAAATAGCAAATTAATGTGAAAATGGATATTTTTCAGGAGAGCAAAAAAACTGTTGTAAAAAAAAACGAAATATACATACTTGTTAATTTTTTTGATATATTTTTATTTAACCATTTTTATGCTAATATCAAACGTCTCGGATTTTCTGAATCATCGCGCGGTTTTCGGTAACGAGTTTTCTATGGACGCTCATGAGTCATAATCCAGAAAGCCTTTCTTCTCCTGCTGTGCTTCTGAGCCAAGTTTTTACTCTACGAGGTGTACTAAACGATCGCTGCACAGTCGCTGTTGTGCATGGAAAAGAGCTCAATATGGAAATACACCTATTTATCGCTTCAACATCCTTCAAATCTTCTTCTGACAAGTTCTTTTTCTGTTTTTTTCCATAAATTGTGCCAAAGAATGAGTTCAGTGACCATAAATGGATCATAAATCTGTTGAAAATGCTTCCCGTTCTTTTGTACCTTTTGACTGGAACATTTAAATTCTATCCAGAATTACAGCGAACGACGGTAAAGCGGTTGGCTGTAAGTGAACAGCTGAACAGTTGTCGCAGTGAAATCCGTCAGAGTAAACACCATTGAATGTATATAGATTTTCTGGAAGAAAAAATGGATGAAAACATTGGCAAACTTGTGAAAATAATAAAAATTACTACAATCAACACTCAATCAACATTGTGCCGTCCCCGCTGGGCGGTAAAAATATAAATAAGTTTAAATCAACCGAAAAACGTCGGTGCTAAAAACGCTGCCGCCGCAATTATGGACCATTCCATATGCCTTTGTGAGTTTTAATTTTGACAGCGGTTAACCGTCGACCGCTTTACCGTCGTCCGCTGCAATTCTGGGTAGAGCTTTAATAGAGTACAATGGGTGCAATCTAGGCAGCGAAAAAGCTGGAGTATTTTCATTGGAAAAGCGTAGTTGTAAAGATGCCGTTAGTGAATCCAGATACGGTTTTATTATAGACCAGCAGTGGAATTCTTTTAATCGCCAAACTAAATTTCCATCGCCAAAAGTCTCTAAATGAAAATCAGTGGGGTCTTAAAGCACGCAACCTAAAAGTAACAGACGCAATATGTAATCAACGAAACCTGGTAGTATGAGGGTAGGGTTGCCAGATTTTTCATGCGCGAAATCTGTACATTAGACTTCCTAAAAAAAATCAGTACTTTTCAGGACATTTTTATTCAAAGCAAAATTATGAATGTAATAAACAGAAAATAATTTAAAACGCCTGAGTTCTTGTTTTTAACAATATTTTGGTATATAAAAAAATATAGTTCATAAAAAATAAAAGTGTTATTCATTTTAACATGAGTGTACACATCATTATACACAGGAGCCAATAAATTATTTTATATTTGTGACTTTTTGAATAGCAATAACACTGTACGACAAAATCAACTTTTTTCTGGGTATTGGACTAAACCAGCTTTTTTTAAGAGATTGAGTCATAGGTAAAAAAGTAATTTCTCCGTTCGAAATGGACCTTTGGTAAAAAATTATTTTTAATTACTGTATGTGAACTACTAAAAAAAGTAAAAACATAGTCGTGGTACGCCCTTTTCTCTTATTTAAACGATATATAACTATTTCTTTGTTACAGGTGCTATAAGGGGTCAAAGGTCGGGTCTTCGAAAAATTAAAAACCTTATACTTCAAACAAGTTTGAACTGATTTAAAAAATATCGTCGTAAACGTGATTAAACCCGCTTTCTTCTGATATGCAATTTGTATACTTCGTATGTATAAATCTGAGAAAAAACATTTAAAAGGAAAAAATACCTTTTTTTTATAAAAAAAAATATTTTAAATAAAAACGCCATACGGGTTCACTAGAAGTTCATCAAATATAAAAATTTTATTCATTTTATCATGAGTGTACACATCATCGTACACAGGAGCCAATAAATTAATTTATATTAATGACATTTTTGAATAGCAATAATGAGATCATTCCCATTTTCAGTGTTAGTCAAAGAATTCTATATATTTCATTTTAAAATTACTTTTAATTTGAAGTTTACTTTCCAAAATTTTAATTAGAAGCCGGCTTCTCTCTTTGCGCTAGGAAACAAACTTTATTCTTAAGATCTGTATAAAAGTACCACTTCGACTAAGAATTCGCTAAAAAGAGTATCTAACTCTATGTCTTGTATGCAAAACTCTTTTACAGAGTCAGTAAATTGAGAAGGAGTTGTAGGTTATAGGCAAAAGCCATTCGAATATTTAAATTTATTGTTATTAAACTGAAAGTTATTTTCGAGATGATTAACAACACTCGAGAAAAACTTAAGCCTTCTTTTTAAATAATTTAAGCTCCATCATATTACCGCAACTGGTACGTACGACCCGGCGATATGCCCATAAAACGATTGATCCTTTTGTTGTATTAATTTCTTGGGCATATCAAACATAATCTAAAACATGTCAACTATAATTAAATTATTTTCTTCTTATTTTTTACAGTACAGTTTAAGGAAGTTCCAACGTTATGTAAAAACCTTAAGAAAATACGAAAGTATTTTGTTTGAATAGAAATACAAATCAGTACAAATTTTGAAAAATCTGGACATTTAGCGTACTGATTGAAGAAATTAATAAAATCAGTACAAGAGTTGAAAAATCAGTACTGTACTGATAAAATCAGTACGTCTGGCAACCGTATATGAGGGGCATGTAACTAGGTGTTGCATAGTGTTAGGCTCGCATGCTATTCTTTTGGAGATTTTTAGCGATCAAATTAGCGATAGCGAATGCTGGAATCCGGCTGCAGTACTCATATCATTGACCGATGGGGGTTACTTCTGTTTTTTTTTGTTTACCTGCCAAACGTGGTAGAGAAATTTCTACTCCTGGATCGGCTGAAATCAACCTAGAATTTTTAATTTACTCCGTAGTGACTCTTTCTGCATTCTTGCGATCATTCCAAAATACTTTCAATATACTGACCAGCGGCGATGAGATCTAGTTATTCTTCATTTGTAAAATATGTGCTGCAGATTCCAGCAACGTTGAATATTTAGCAATTGCGATTAAAGCAAAGATGAACATCCGCCTTGTTATAGCAGCACACAATTGGAAAGTTTCCATGAATTTACGACTTTTCTGAATCTTCCACTATTTACTTCAGGAAAATTTTCTGATAGCCTTATCTTTTTCCTACCATCTTGTTTCACACAAACGTGGTATATTAGGAGGGCGATTCCACCCTCACGGGTTGGACATTTGTACAGAAAAAAATTTTCTTTCTTGTTTAAATTTAAGTATAAAGTTCTCAAAAATTCTATATTTTGATAAAGCTACACCTAATTGACTCTTATATGAAAAAAAATCCAGCCTACTTTTATATGGAAAAAATCTGATTTATATCTTCTGTCACGGGTGGGACAAAAAAAAAAGAACCTGCTTTTTGGAGCAGATACATTTTATGGAAACTCTGCGAATTTATTTCACTTTTCTGTGTGAACTTGATGTCTTATAATAAAACAAAGAACCAGGAACACAAACAGAGCAAAAACACAAAAAAATTATAGCTTTATTATACAAAAAATTCGAAATTCCTCTGTCACGGGACAACGTTTGTCACGGGTAGGACACGTACGAATTTTTATATGAAAAAGAGCTGTTAGTGTGGTCCATCTATATATATTCAAATGAAATGTCTTTCGTATGACCGCGATGCCTGACCAAACGACTGAACCGATTTTAATTCTGTAAAAAGGGCTTATTTGGATCTTCTGTATGTGTGAAGGTTTTTCGATAAAAAAAAAATCAAAACTTTTTGTTGTTGTTGCCAAAAAATTAAGAAAGCTGAGACGTCACGATTTCACAATTTCATAGGGTTTTCCGTATATTGTATGTCACCAAACTACCAAACGGCTGGACCGATTTCGTTCATATTTGAAACATATGAAGGGAAATATTTCGACTAAAAATTTGTTCGCTAGGTAGCGCTGGGGTCGGGATATTCCTAAAAACTGCATTTAGCTGCAGATTTGACTCATATTTAGAACTTTTGTTAGCCAATTGAAAAGGAATATTTGAACTAAAAAATTACACGATACGGATGGATATCTACACATATACATACTACATTCCTCACAGTAAAATGTTGAAACCCCTTTTCTGAGGGCACCAATATATCTCTTAAACCAACTATACTGAGGGACTGAAACTTGGCACGGATGCTTAAATTGTAAATAGCCTACTTATGGTGAAAACTGGGAGCTTTTGGAAAAGGGGGCGTCTCATATAAACATAATATCTCCTATCGCTTATCTCTGGAACCGCTTATGCTAACGTTTGACACAGCTACATATGTTTTCAATAGCGTACTTTCTTCCTTGCTGTCTCCATAAGCGTACAGCCATCGCAGGAGATCTGTCAGTTTTATCGTAAGCGAAATGCTCATTGCAGACAAATTTTGGTACTTGGGCATGTCATCGCAGAAGATTTCATTCCAAAAAGTGTTTACGACACATGACGAAAATTACTGTATTCGCAAAAATGGCTTACTCCACGTTGTTTGGAGCATAATATTATAGAAAAACACAACTTCATCATAATTTAAAGTTAAAACAAGCTGTGAAACTAACTATGTAACAGTTCATCCCTGCAATGAGTGGTCTATACAAGCGATTCATCGCCGGAGATCTATCGCAGCAGATGAACAATCGCTAATGGAGACAGCAAGTTACGGCTAAAAGTGGTAGTTATTGGAATGGCTGCATTTATATACACTAAAGAGGTCCACAAATGTATGTGAAAAAATAAGGTCGGATTTTTAATGCCGCCGCCCCAAGGATTCTTCTATAGCGAAAAAAGATACCCTATTTTTTTATTTGAAATAAAAAAAAATTAGGGAGTGCTCAAAGCGCTCAAAGTTTTCCGTGTATTTTATATGGGGGAAAAACCACTTTTCGTGGAAATAGTGTAGAATTCTTGAAAATCAATATTTTTCGATCGGAAAACTTTGCTTATCTTCAGGAGATTCCCAGTAATAACACCCAATCGTTTCTTTAACCATTTTTTTCATGGTCACTATATTTTATAGGTCCTACAAAACCCCCAGAAAATGCAATGGGGGACCAATAAAAAATCTTTAATAGTAAAAAATGGTTAAATAAACAATTGGATATTAATATTGGAAGTCTCCTTTAGAGAGACCATAATTTTCCGATCGAAAAATATTGATTTTCAAGAATTGGATACCCCATTGAATTGTTTTTCCCCATATAAAATACATGGAAAATTTTGAGGGCTGTGAGTACTCCCTAAAAAAATTTTTGATTTTAAAATTTTTTTCGGTTCAGAACAATCCTAGGGAGTGGCGGCATTAAAATTCCGACTATATTTACTTTTCAAACGACTAAATGAAATTGTGTAAGCGCACCATTGTCTGACGTCCTCATACACCCTTAATGGGATCTTGCATTTATCTCCGATTACCGAAATTGCTCGGGATGGCCGTTATTGCAGCAGTTAGACTCAAAGAAACAAGTTCATAAATATTAAGACGAATTGTAAAAGTGATGAATTTACAAGGAAAGATTCGACCACATCCGTCCAAGAAGTAACACGGTTGGTATATCAGTTCACATGACTCATTTAGCCAATGAACGTTAAAATTTTTGTTCTGTGGGGCAGCAACGATTCTTGGTCCTCCTATAACAGAAAACGCTCATCTGTGCTCTTAGGTTTCCTTATAAGGACCTTTATTGGCTTACGCATCGGACAAAGGTTGTAGTTGCAAGATCAAAGAAGACTATGCACGCTCGGCAGAGATTTCACAGGTGGAAATAAGACCAGCGCTTCTATTTTTGGCCTATGTATGAGGAGAATTCTGCTCTTTAGTCGTTTAAATTTTTTTACTTTACAGACGGTTTTTTCTTTTAAACGCTATTTTCGCATTCTCCTTCTTCTTCTTTTTTGGCGCTGTAACCGCCTAAGCGATTTTGGCCGAGTTCAGCAAAGCACGCCAGTCGTTTCTCTTCTGTGCCAACTGACGCCAATTGGAAATGCCAAGTCCTTCTCCACCTGATCTTTCCATCGCAGTGGGGGCCTCCCTCTTCCTCTGCTACCACCAGCGGGTACCGAGATGAATACTTTCAGAGCTGGAGCGTCGGGGTCCATTCGAACGACATGGCCAAGCCAGCGGAGCCGCTGTATTTTAATTCGCTGCATTATGTCCATGTCGGTGTAAAGTTTGCATTAGCCCACGAAAAAGTTCTTATTAGGCGCCGCGAAGCAAACGGGCATTTGCTAGTATATATATAAAAATTGGTTATTAAAAAATATAAGAAGCCAAGTAGGGGTTAAATTCACTCACGTTTTATCTTAGGATGGTGCCTTTTATATAGAAGAAAATGCTTAGCACCGTCAGCCAAAAATAATATTAAAAGTGAACGCGATTTCCTACCGTCTTGATATTTTCACGTTTAGCTACTTAAATTTGATGGAATACAAAACTGCATACCTAAAAATTCTGAACAAAAAGTTTAAAATTTTTGGGTGTAATTGTTAAAGTTTTTGGATTTTTTATAATTTTTGTAAGAAGTTTGCAATGTAGATTTATGTGGTTCTGGTTAGGTAATGTGCTAGAACTTTATAAAAAAAACTATAAACATTAGATTAACAAAATAAAAACCAAAACTGGTCAATATGTAACTTAANTGTTCTGTGGGGCAGCAACGATTCTTGGTCCTCCTATAACAGAAAACGCTCATCTGTGCTCTTAGGTTTCCTTATAAGGACCTTTATTGGCTTACGCATCGGACAAAGGTTGTAGTTGCAAGATCAAAGAAGACTATGCACGCTCGGCAGAGATTTCACAGGTGGAAATAAGACCAGCGCTTCTATTTTTGGCCTATGTATGAGGAGAATTCTGCTCTTTAGTCGTTTAAATTTTTTTACTTTACAGACGGTTTTTTCTTTTAAACGCTATTTTCGCATTCTCCTTCTTCTTCTTTTTTGGCGCTGTAACCGCCTAAGCGATTTTGGCCGAGTTCAGCAAAGCACGCCAGTCGTTTCTCTTCTGTGCCAACTGACGCCAATTGGAAATGCCAAGTCCTTCTCCACCTGATCTTTCCATCGCAGTGGGGGCCTCCCTCTTCCTCTGCTACCACCAGCGGGTACCGAGATGAATACTTTCAGAGCTGGAGCGTCGGGGTCCATTCGAACGACATGGCCAAGCCAGCGGAGCCGCTGTATTTTAATTCGCTGCATTATGTCCATGTCGGTGTAAAGTTTGCATTAGCCCACGAAAAAGTTCTTATTAGGCGCCGCGAAGCAAACGGGCATTTGCTAGTATATATATAAAAATTGGTTATTAAAAAATATAAGAAGCCAAGTAGGGGTTAAATTCACTCACGTTTTATCTTAGGATGGTGCCTTTTATATAGAAGAAAATGCTTAGCACCGTCAGCCAAAAATAATATTAAAAGTGAACGCGATTTCCTACCGTCTTGATATTTTCACGTTTAGCTACTTAAATTTGATGGAATACAAAACTGCATACCTAAAAATTCTGAACAAAAAGTTTAAAATTTTTGGGTGTAATTGTTAAAGTTTTTGGATTTTTTATAATTTTTGTAAGAAGTTTGCAATGTAGATTTATGTGGTTCTGGTTAGGTAATGTGCTAGAACTTTATAAAAAAAACTATAAACATTAGATTAACAAAATAAAAACCAAAACTGGTCAATATGTAACTTAAATTAATCAGCTGACCACAAGGGTATATAGATAATGGACGAGTCCGCGCATCCCCCCTCCTCCCCTGCGTTCACAACAACAAACAAATAAATCTTAACAGCCCTGTAAACCTACTTCTGATAACTGTCCCACACATAGCTGTCACGGGTGGGACATGCTTCTCTGTTGAATTATGCATACCTAACTACATGGAAACGACAATGCAATTGTGGTAAATATTTGCAATTAATTTCTATCATTATGTAACAACACGAAACACAACCTCAACTTCTGTAATTAAATATAACAACTTTTAGCTTTTTTTGTCACGGATGGGACAAGACCAATAATGCTTAATAATAACTCATAATATAGATAAAGCAGTCACACAATCACAGCGCACGGCAGTGCGCGCGAGTGACGAAAGCAGCAAAAGTAGCATGGTGAAATGACTCGCTTATATATTCACGAGATTTGAAGTTTTTATCCAGACGTCCAATCGACATGTTTGATATATCGTTGGAAAGGTCTTGCAGAGTGTGTCCGGAAAATATATTCAAGCTTCGTAAACGATTAACCGGATTCTTAAAAATTAGGCTAAAGTGTTGCGAAACAAAAAACGTTTTTGTGCTTTTGCCGGTTTTAGGGGTCATATGGGTACACCCAACATATTTAGTGTTATTCTATAGGCCAATACCTTTCAAACGGTACCTTATATATTGAGTTCCGGCTACAAGTTGGAAAGATATAGAGGTAAATGTGTTTTGGTTCGTGTCTCCACTACGAGATGCTTTGGTATGTATGTGGCGTCTGTACGTACCATCATTTAATTTTTTTTAAACTTTCAGGAATTAAAGTACACAAAAAACTAAGAAGGTTTTGTTCCAGGATGTTTTGATTCGTATGCCTGTGGGGGCGTGGCTGCTGCCTGAAATTCGAAAAAGGTAATTTTTTTAACTACCACTGAGGCCGCACTACTCAGTCCATGTCATTGATGTGGATATCAGTAGAAGGGTCTTCAAACAAACTATCTAACGCTATCTTTTGTGTTTATAAAATATAAATACGCCATAACGTTATCGCCTGAAAACTAAAAATCGGGCTGCTGAAAATAGAGATTTCGGGCATTTTCTCAAAAACTGGTCAGTCGATTTTATTCTAGGTTTCCACAAGTCTAGCCCAAAATCTTAGCTTTCATCTGGTATATAGCTTATATCTGGGAAAACTCTTGTTGTGGAGATATTGATATTCAAATTGAAAAAATGTCGCTGCAAAAAGGGTCAAATGGTTAAAAATTAACATATCCGTCTAATTTGGTTACTTTAAGATATAAAAATAACATTCCCAGTTCAATTTGAAGGATGCAGCTGTGCTAATCACTTCGTACATGTCTTTGAAACCACAATTTGTGTTTATTTTAGAGTTTTTTTTCAGTCACATGCCGAAATAGTAACATTCTTCCCCATTTTAATTGCAGGTATGTACACAATATTTAACTATGCTACATGGGTTTATCACCCGCACTTAACCTACCTGGTATTTACCTATAGTTGTACATAAATATGTATGTATGAATGCATTTGGTTCACCCAATGTTCCGCTACTACTTACATACATATGTNAATGCATTTAGTTCACCCAATGTTCCGCTACTACTTACATACATATGTATAAATTGCCACTGAGCAAAAATACTTGAGAAAAAATCATTAGTTTAAAAGCACCAGTGCAACACCGTACACGTGATAGAAGTAAAACTTCTTAAAAAAAGTACATGTGTGCGCCCCACACCCAGTAGAAATCTTAACAACAATTAAACTACGAGGCAATCAGACGAATACAGTTGTTTATTGTCCAAAGTTGGTACCAAGTTGATAAGTTTTTATCATTTCTCATATTTATACCCGAGCGCACTTGTGCACAAGGGTATTATAACTTTGTTCACATAACGGTTGTTTGTAACAGGCAAAACGAATCGAGATAGATATAGACAAATGTATACATAAATGATTAGAATGAAAAGAGAAATCGATTAAGCGGTGACTGTCTGTCCGTCCGTCCGTCCGTCCGTCCGTCTGTGCACACGATAACTCGAGTAAAAATTGAGATATCTCAACGAAACTTGGTACGTGCACTTCTTTCTGCCGTAGGACGGATGGTATTGAAAATGGGCAAAATCGGACAATAACCACGCCTACCTTCCATATAACGGTAATTTTCAGAAATACGAAAACTGCGATATTTTAGTAACTACTGAAGAATATTCACCCAAAATTGATATTTACAATAAGTTTTAGACCAGAAATAAGAATATTATAAATTTTTGGAAAATGGGCGTAACCACGCGCACTTATGGTTACATGTGTATATCTTGGTAACCGCTGCACCAATTTCTTCCAAACTTGGCACAATTGGTGGCCTTGACATAACCTACGAAATGGCCGAAAATTTTTAAAATCGGACAATAACCACGCCCACATCACATATAACGGTAATTTAGAGAAATACGAAATCTTCGATAAATCGGTAAATATTGAAGCTAGTGTATTCCAAATTGATGCTTGCAACAATTCTTTACCAAGAAATACGCTTATGATAAAATTTTGGAAAATGGGCGTGGCACCGCCCACTTATGATCATATATATATATCTCGGTAACCGTTCCACCAATTTGTACCAAACTCGGTGTGGTTATTGTACTTGCCACATAGAAGCAAAACGCTGAAAATTGTTGAAATCGGACTAAAATTACGGCCGCTTTTCATATAACGGTAAATTTCAGATATGCTTGAAACTTCAATATTTCGAAATTTAAGGACGCTAATTTACTCAAAATTGATACACCCCGGCTTACCATCTAGCGGTAGCTTTCGGAAAGGTGAAAAAACATATATTTAATACTTGCGCCGGGTATTTAATGTTCGGCTCCGCCCGAACTTAGACTTTCTTACTTGTTTTTTTTTAATTTTTAATTTTTTCGAATACATATCATCCTTGATATCATCACATCCTTGATCATCCTTTTTCGCTTTATTCCGTATTCGAAAAACTATGTGTTTCAATGGACACATCGATTTGAATACATAATTTAGATTTAGAGAATATTTTTAGCAATTTATTTGAGAAAAATAAAACATTTAGTTTATTGTTTGTATTTTCGTCGATTTTAAATTTGCTACCCCAAAATAATTGATATCAAATAAAACACCTCTTTGAGGTAAAATTTTCGAGTGACGAAAGCTGAACTAGAAACACAAAATTTATGATATCAATTTCGTGACGAAAATTATACGCATTTTTTAACTGCCTTTCAAACGTATGGAAAATCTTTTTTTATTAATCGGAACGTTGCGAATTTCCGTTTACTGCTAGAAACACAATAAAAAAATAAAACAGAACTTTTGCAACGATTCGTATGAATAAAAAAGATTTTCCCTACGTTTGAAAGGCAGTTAAAAAATGCGTATAATTTTCGTCACGAAATTGATATCATAAATTTTGTGTTTCTAGTTCAGCTTTCGTCACTCGAAAATTTTACCTCAAAGAGGTGTTTTATTTGATTTAATATACTAGTATCGCCCAGTTGTCGAAATTCGACATTTTTTCATACACTTTTAAATTTTGTTTATCACCTGTTATTGACTGCTTTATGCTAATGACTATTTTGAAGTCCACCACCAAAATTTATAGCGAATTTATAGGAAAACTTATAACTAAATTTCTTAGTAGCTTCCGAAATTATACCGCGAAAGGAACCTCAATTTTCATTTACAAAAAATGTGCATATGTATGTAATTTTATGTATAGATGAGATGCCTAACGGTTCCTCACTGACTATTATGTTAAGCAAATAACAATCCAGACTGTAAATACTTTTTTCGATTATATTGGTCTGAGAGCCCCTTGGAACGTAAAAACTAAATTGCCAACAACTGCATAAATTCCTGATTCTTTTCATCGGAATCGATGGAGATGAAGTACCCCGAAGGTGTAAAACAAAATATAATATTACCTTCCCTAACGGCGGTTTTACACGGGTTTTTGTCAAGACTGGGCCTAAAGCCCAATATTTTTATATCACATGATTGGGCTACCGAATTGCATCAAATTTTATATTGATATTATGTGTTCTAAAGATGAAGAAAATCTGACGATACATTTTAAGGATAGCTCTCAATTAGAGATGGGCACGGAATATCGGAACCAACGGTACTGATTCAAGATGGGCGGTATCGGGAAGGTCTGTCAAAATTGGATGGATGAAACGGGATCCAAATCCTTTCCCGATACTCCCGATTAAACCACAACTTCCGCAAACTCAGAAAATCCTCCTTTAAAAAATTTGTATCAAATATGCACTTTTTATGATTTATTGAGGCGAAAACGAACAGCAAAGCAAAACAAAATAATTGGAGGATGCCAGATCTTTCATAAAATTTTTTTTTATTTAGAATTAATTTGAAAGACATGTGAATTTTTTTAGAGATAGATTACGTGGCCCCCGGGCCCGCGGTACAATTCTGAAAAACATCGGGTTCGGAAGTTAAAAATTGAATTTCGGGATGGGCGGGAACGGGACTTAATATTTAGTCCCTTGCCCATCTCTACTCTCAATCGCTGCGCCACCTAACGGAAGACAAACACACTGATCCTTTCAAAAATCATTACACTAAATAACAATCATTCAATGCGATTTAGAAATCTGGTAGGAAATGGTTCCCAATCGAGTGATGTTTGCCATTTTAAATGTATATAGATGTATGTAGGTGTATCAAATTCAAAATTCATATTCAGCTGTGTCAAATTTCAGAACGTTAGCATAAGCGGTTACACCGATAAGCGAAATGCGAAGTTCAGCTTGTATGGGAGGTGCCTCGCCCCCTTTTTCAATATCTACCGCTTTTCGCCTTAAGTACGTTACTGATAGCGTAAATAGCTGGGTCAAATTTCAAGGAGTTAGCATAAGCGGTTCCAGAGATATGCGATGTGAGAATTTCAGTTTGTATGGGCGGTGCCACGAACCCTTTTCCAAAATTTAATAATTTTCGCCGTAGTTACGTTATTAACAACATATGTTGCTGTGCCAAATTTCAGGACATTAGCACAACTGATATGAGAATTTCAGTTTGTATGGGTGGCGCCACGCCCCCTTTCCAAAATCGACCACTCTTCGCCGTAAGAACGGTATTGACAACGTATGTTGCTGTGTCAAATTTCAGGATGACAACATAAGCGGTTCCAGAGATATGCGATGTAAGAATTTCAATTTGTATGGATGGTGCCACGGCCTCTTTTCCAAAATCGACTACTTTTCGCCGTAAGTACGGTATTGACAACATATGTATCCATAGTACCCACCATTTTTCACCGTAAGTAGGGTATTTACAATCTATGCATCTGTGCTAAGTTTCAGCTCCCCAGCTTAATTGGTTTTAGAGATACAGAGGTTTTCACATTTTAGTCTATATGTCAGATGCTACGCCCCCTATATATCGGGTTTAACATTTCTGGATTAGAAGAAGTTATGGCCTTTAAATCGGTGTATGGCTCATTGAAATCAAGCGAACGGTGCCTTCAAAAAAGGGATTGCAAAATTTTCTTGTGGCGTATTTATATATAGATAACACTATTTTATTAAAAGCTGATGAGTTTACTATATATTTTTATCACATCTTTCCGTTCATCTCAGAATGGTAGGAGAAAATCAAATGGGGTTTTAATTAAATTCTGTACCAATTCAATGCCTAATGCTGTGCTTACTTCATTGCATCAGCGATGAAAAACGCTTAAGTGGAAAGTGAGAGCATAGGTACAATTTCGATTATGCGTACAAGTTTGTATTATTTATTTCTTAATAATAATAATTATAATAGTAGATTGGCGCTNGGACCAATCTAACGTTTCAAATAAAGAACCGATGAGATTTTGCAAATTTTATGCGTTTTTTTTAAAAAAAAAGGTATCAAGCTCTTAAAAAATCACCCGTTATTAGTGTTTGGCCGAGTTTCTCCTCCGACTTGTGGCGTGCGCCTTGATATTGTCACACAAAGCGGAGCGATCTACAGTTTTACGCCGACTCCGAACGGCGATTGTGTTTTTATGAGAAGCTGTGTGGCAGAAATACACTCGGAGGTTTGCCATTGCCTGCCGAGGGACGACCGNTTTTTTCTATATTTTTTGCGATGTTGCTTTGACCCGGGTTTGAACCCAGGTGCTGCGGAGTGGAAGCGCGCACTACTTACCACTACACCACAGCGGCCGACAGTTTCTTAATTTTTGAAAATTTCTCCTTCGTTATGTAGCTGTAGGGGTGTATTTGTTCCATGACAGACTAGAACTCTTTCATATCAGTGGCATATGCTAGCGGAACCTACGGAATTTCATTTTTGTTGTGCAACAATGCTTTTAGTCGGCCGCTGTGGTGTAGTGGTAAGCAGTGCGCGCTTCCACTCCACAATGCCTGGGTTCAAACCCTGGTCAAAGCAACATCGCAAAAATATAGAAAAAAGGTTTTTTTTTTAACAGCGGTCGTCCCTCGGCAGGCAATGGCAAACCCCCGAGTGTATTTCTGCCATGAAAAACAGCTTCTCATAAAAATACAATCGCCGTTCGGAGTCGGCGTAAAACTGTAGGTCCCTCCGCTTTGTGTGACAACATCAAGGCGCACGCCACAAATCGGAGGAGAAGCGCCAATCTATTATTATTATTATTATACATGAAATAAGCTCACACGTATTCGAGGAATTTTTTTATAATTGTTTTTCTTCAAGATGTGATCTGTCAAAGTTTGCATTTTTTCGTGATTCTGACTAATCATGTACTTCTTCAAATCGTTATATCTCGGGTTCTGCTCGTCGTAGAGACCTCATCTTAACGTCGTTTTAAAGCTAAAGAAACGGGCTTACCATTTCTATATATAAGATGGTCAAGATTGTCCCAAAGCTAACTTACCTATTAACAGCTCAACTCTTTGAAGTTGATTTGCATAGTGAAGACCAGAAAATTAGGAATTCAAAATTGTACCATCATAATCCTTGTTTGATTCTACATAAAAAACGTGGTTAAAAAAATGGGCGTTTTTCGAGAACTATTTTCAAAAATTTTTCTTTATGACGATAAACCATTGTGAGAATCCACAATTTTTTGTAATTTATTTTCGAAAACGTATATATATACACTAGCAGAGTACCTGACGTCGTTCGGGGTAAACAAATCCAAATATAAAACAGCAAAAGAAATATTCAGTTCATCATAAATTAAAGGGGACAAACTATTTGCTTTCTATTTAAATTAAGGAATCCTTATGAGCCATACTTTTAGCTTTATCATGCTTCAACTACTATGTAGTGATCAGCATTTTCTGTACTACAAATCTTGTTCCTTTATTAATATTAGGTAGATTATGGTAACGATAGAATTTTAAAATTAAAATTCGTCTACTACAGTACATTCTGTTTAGCTGCCTATTCGCTTAGCTGTTTGAGTATAGCTGCACTTTTCCGGTAGAATGCTTCTTTCGGAAAGAGTTCTATTCATTATTTTGATTTGTTTACCCCGAACGACGTCGGGTGCTCTGCTGGTGCCAAATAAAAGTAAAACAAAAAACAAATAGATGAAAATATTCAAATTTTCTTTTATTTGAGACATGATACAAAAAAATAAGGTAGTTTCACTTTGAAATTTTTTGACATAAACTGTGCTTATGACGTTTATACTTTTCGAAAATTACTCAAGTATCATTGCCACCTCAACAATTATTGTTTTGTAAATTTTAATATTTGTTAAAGAAATTTTTTATGCACTTGCCGAAGGACTTGAAAACTTTAATAGCCTTATTTGTCGTCAAAAAGTTAACGACACGAAACAGTTTTTTTTGTAAATGCATATTTCATATATTTGTTTATTTTTTTACATCTTATTATGTATAATATACTTAAATTTATAACTTATTATATATCATATTATTTACGTGTTTGCTTATGTATACATTACATACATATTCTAGCATTTGAAAATTTTAATTGGGAGTTATTTCATTTTTCTTGGAACTTATTTCTTTTGGGAGTTATTTCATTTTTTTGGAATTGTTTTATTATGATATAACTCCCAAATATTGGGACTTATTTCATTTCCTTCTTTGGGAGTTATTTCATTTTTCTTGGAACTTATTTCTTTTAGGAGTTATTTAATTTTTTTGGAATTGTTTTATTATGATATAACTCCCAAATATTGGGACTTACTTCGTTTCCTTCTTTGGGAGTTATTTCATTTCTTTAAGTTAGGTGTTGTTTAATTTTTATTGGAACTTATTTCATTTGGGAGTTATTTTTTCACTGTACCGGATATATATCGTCGTTTAAAGTACAAAACCGCGTATCGTCATTCTTCAAAACCGCGTAACGGACATTTGCTGCCAAAAATTGGATTTGCTTACACAAGATCTTGACTCAATCCTTATCCATTCATCCTGAAATATACTATCCAGAAATGCGATTGCTTTTTAAAAAAGAGAATCATTTTGAAATATGAGTGTTTTTACTCTCTAGAAAATAATTTATACAACCTCACATACGCGGTTTTGCATTTTGTTGATACGCAGTTTTATACTTTAAACGACGATATGCTTACTTATACCCATTAGCATTTACATACATATATTCAGGCGCCTGTACTTCGGTGCACGTTTGTGCATATTAATGCACACACAACTGCCGTTGTCACGATATTCCCCATTACACCTTGGAAACCGCGTTTTCTTATAATATCAGAGGTCGTATGTGGAAAAGTGGCTATGTGCATCTAATACCATGTTCTCACCGACATCGAAAACATGTTTTCGTTGCTAAAACTGGTTTTCGACCTAAAACTTGTGTTTTCGTCCATGTCAAATCTGTCAAACGAAAATCAGTTTTCGCTGAAAACTACTTGAAAACTCACACTCCACTCATTCCAGTCGGTGTCTTCACTAGTTTTTTTCGATTATTTATCGGAGTGGAAGTCATATTTTATCATCTTTAATACGGCATTTCGGATTTATTGTTAATTGGCTGGCCAAAGTCAAATAGGAATGAAAGTAAGAGGTTGCTAATGAAAAGAAAATTAGGGAAAAGCATTTTGGTCTTGTTTTTATGTAGCAAAACTGTAATCAAAGGATATAAGAAATGTCAACGAAAACGCTAACAGCCGGTGTGAACAGCCTTCAGCCCACAATCCCAAAACTCGTTTTCAAAGTGTTTTCGTTGCCGGTCAGAACAAGGTATAAATGTTAACCCAAATCCTAGTTGGATCACGTGCACAACTGAAATTTCAGCATTCAGCTACTACGATTACTTGCACGTATTTTCCTTCCATTTCCCTCTCATTTATTTGCTGCGCCACGGTCGTAAAATGCATATATGCATCAAAATTGCATTTTTATCCGTGAAAATCCAAAGTACATACATACATACATACTATGTATAAACTTTCGAGCAACCGTGTTTTAGACAGAGTTGGGCAAAACTTGTTGGAACGACGAATTACAAATAAATAAGTTGCAGGTTTTGTTATTCGTAAATAATTAGGCGATTTACAAGAAGTATTAAGCGTCGTAGTGTCTTAAAGTCTTAAATTGGTCGATTAAAAATAACGGTCAAATGGTTTTAGGGGATGAGGAGGGTATGATAAGAGCTAGTTTTCTATCAGTTTGAAGACATTTCGGTGTAGTTACAAATCAACTGATACTATTTAAACCTTTATTTTACGTAGCAAATATTTATCAATTTAAGACATAACAACACTTAACACGTCTTGTGAAACGCCCAAATAATAATTTAGTTTGTTAAAAGAAAAATCATTCGAATGGCGGCTAAATTATTTTATTCCAATTGAATTAACTGACAATCAGTGATCTATAAAATATTGAATTTCACGATTAATTCATTCGTGAATGATTAATTGTAAATTGTATTCTTAAAATTATCTTAATTAGTCTTATCTTTGCCTTTATCTTTGTTTGCCACTTCCCAATGGACAAACTTTTTCTCTAGATTTTCTATTTTTTCAGAAAGTGCGGTAGTTAATATAACAAACGGAAGCAATCAACGGCCCATTGATTTTGTCAATGGAGAGCCTACTTTGAATGAGGTGGAGGGTGAACTATCTTCAGAACATTCTGGAGCAACCAAGGTTGTGAAAGCTGTGGGCACGGTTGCCCCTTTCCTCTTTTTTTGTGTACCAAAAACTGTACCAGAAAATGTACCAAAATACGTTTTAGCAAGATTTAATTATTCAAACATTTTACAAATACACATTTCGGATATACATAGCTTATGAACCGCAGTTAATGAACAAATTTTTTGCGTATTTTTTGAACTATTTTACAACGCTGGTACTTACCTTAAGAAAAATTCTCTGAAAAGAAAGACAAATAGTTTTTTTGTTATAAACTTAGTTGAGCGAATAAATGCAACCTATGCATGCTGACCCTATAAAAGTTCACTCCAACCTTAGAGCACTTGTTAAATTAAGCGTTTTAGAGGGTATCAGATTCTGGTCGGAGACGATAACCGATCCCCGACATATAAAAGTCTTAGACCTATGTCAAAAGTCAAAACCTGCAGTTCAGTCAGTGAAAATGATCAGGCCTTCTGTACAAAAATTCAGATGTCGTTCCAGTATACATTTAGGGGGACTTATAGGTTTATAGATTGGTTTATCCTTTACTCATCCGCCATTCGGAGGGACCTGGAGAATATTTTTACTAGTCTAGTAGCTAAGTAGATTCCGTTGCATACCAAATTTCGCGTAAGCGTCAAGTTATTCATTGACATCATAATCCTCATGTCCCTGTACCAAGCAAAGGGCTGCCCTTACCCTGTTATGCGTGCTTAATTAAACAATCAATAGGGTCATTCAGTTGTCCACAAGCCTTGATGCTGCTTGACTCTATATTTATCCTGGACCCATTTCTCTTTCTACGAAGACTTTCACTGTTTCAGTTGAATTTTTTATTCTAGATACATTCCCTTGTGCGACAACTAAATCTTCGAAATTTCCGGTAAGGATTAAGCCTCATTGACTTGCCCTCTTTTAGTGAAGTTGATGATGGTCGTTTACTGCAATTATTGATACACCCTTTTCAGAGCACCATTTTTCAATTCGTTTAAGGCTGCCTCCAATGTAGACGCAATGTTGCAGCCACCACGTAAATGAACAGCTTATGTGCGTAGCCAAAAACGTTGCCTCTTAAACTTTCCAGGAGCTGTTTATTACTGCCTCCTAATTCCTACTGCCTTAAAGTATTACATTAGAATAATGCTCTCTTGCCATTCCCCAGATTCGTATTATGTTCTATGAAACGCAGCTGAAATGGTAAGGAACGCTCAAATGGATATTTGGTTATACTGCAAACTTTTTAATTACTTGTGTGAGATTAATAAATTGGTATGTATATGATGTCAGTAAAAATTATCTCATTTTGCCAAATTTCCATTTGTACCAGTGTACCAAAGTAGAAAAAATTTACCAAAAATGGTACATTTCGGCCAATATGGCAACCGTTGCTGTGGGGATTCTCGATGGTCCTTCTCCTTCATCAAAATGTGTCAGAGATAGAACTAATAACGGTTAAACCTGGTGCAATGGTATGGCCAAGTCAAATATTTATTCAAAATCGTTTGGTATCTAATTCTGCTCCCAAAATGATAGAAGGGAAGCGTGACAGAACGGGTGATGACTCATTAGTGCTGAAAAAGCATCAATGTTTGAAACTATCGATATTTCGATGTTTTTGCCAATAATACATCGATAGTATCGATACTATCGTGTTTTCTTGGGAACTATAACTTTTTCTTCAGAGTTGAAATCCTGATCAATTAACAAACATGATTTTGTAACAAATTGCCTTTATTATTTTAAAATTATCTATTCATTAATTTAATGTTTAATTTCACTTATATTTAAGGTCACATTGAATATTCCAAGTTATTAATTAATTAAATAAAAAATACGAAATAATATAAAAATATTCATAAAGCAACAACACTATGAGTTTATTACGCTTTAATTTTGCCTGCCCCAAATCAGCAATGGGTAAACTTTCTAATGATGGCATATCTTCTAAAGACATCGATAGTAAAAAAAACATCGATGTTTCCAAAAAAAATTTAAAACATTGATACTATCGATAGTGCTCCGATGTTTTTGCAGCTCTATGACTCATCTATTCTGTAACTCTCTCTCGTTTCCAATGAGGGGTATATATGTGCGCGCAGAAGGAAAAAGTTGCAAGGCGAAGAAGATGAAAGCGTGAAGGACCCCGAGCATGAAACTCAACCATTCCCCTCTTTATCATTTGCACGGGTGCCTGCAGAAGCAATGATGGTTGAGATACATTCCGACATAGGAATGCGGGTATCGCCGTCACCTAAACCTGAGGCGGATACATTTTCGGGTCCAGGATAAGGAAGGAGAAACAGGTAAGAAGTAGTTATTTGTTATATCTCTTCTAGATATGACTGAAATTATTTTAACACAAATTAATTTGCAGCACAGCAAATCGTCTACTGCCTTGTTATAAAGTAGGTATGCGAAATTGCCGGTAAACCGGGTAAAACCCTTCATGGGTGAAAACGGTTTATATACTCAAATAAATACCCAAATCGAGGGTAAAAATGAAAACATGTTTTTAACGATGTTTTCTGTCATTTCTTGCGCAGTTTTTGCAGATAAGCTCACTTAACATTGCTTGTAGTGATAAGCAGGGATCACACGATTTGTACATTCTTTCAGATTTGTGCATTTTTAAAGTCACAGATTGGTGTTGTCTAGAAATAATGAGTTCAGCTCAATAACAACTTTCCAAACAACACCACTCTGTAACTGTTATAATCTTGTGATCCCTGATTAACTTTTTATTGTAAAACATAATATTTTCTCTATTATTGATGAAAGGATGAAAATGTCTGTTAAACCAATACGTTTGGCTGCTAGTTTCCTTGACTCCAATAGTCAAGAACAAGATTTAAACCCATCGGATTGTATAATTGAGATGCAGTTAATTTATAATATGGGTACCAATTTGAGTATATGTAAATGGAATGGTGGACCTAACAAACTGTAAAGCTAGAGAGGATTTGCGAGCTACAAATTTTGTGTAGAGCAGCATAGAAGAAATATATACTCCTACATGACAGAAAAGCGTCCACAGAATTAAGCAAGATGGCGCGCCATGGCGGTTCGAATATTGACTGCTCCATGCACTTCAGCTTCCACTGAATACTCATTCAGCATACAAAGTTTTATCCACTCAAAAAACGAAACAGATAAACTGCAAATAATGCCAGAAAAGTATGTTTTATAGCACATAATTGGAATTCCTTCAGTAAAGAAATACGACGAAAAGATACTTCTCTAAAAATTGTACCGGCAGAGGATAGGGTAACCACCTTTCCAGATGCCTAGATTAATTACTAATCTTCACTTTTGTTAGTTTTTATTAACATTTCTTAACAAAACTATAACTCAAGCCTGGAAGGCCACGTCAAGGCCTATGTGAAAGCATTAGACGAAACATGACTTATTTTCAGAGGGTTACTTAATTTTGATTTCGTTCGTATAATATAATTAATGCTGCCGAAATAAATATACCTATTTAAGATAGTTTTTGTCTTAAGTTTTAAATTTTTTTTCAGCTGCACTTTTATTTATAAAATTTATTATAAAGTTTATAAAGTTTTGCGGAACAATGTATTCATTCACTAAATTCTCTATAACATAGTTTATATCCAACTTTTCAGTAAATACCCGGGCATTTACCCAGTTTTACCCATTTTACCGGGCACTTACCTTTTGCCATCTCTACATATGGCTCGTATCGTCATCGGCGCTTCAAGCATTTTTCATGCAGCGACGATACATATGTATATGCATCGAAGTGATAACCTTTCGGAAAATTACGAGATGTGAAAATGTTGAGCGATGACGAGGAATTTATTTTGTTCAATTATCTTTTCGACCGAAGCAGAAATAAACAAAATAAATATTGGGAACAATTCATGTAGAATAGTATTCATTGTCGCGAAAGTGTTTTAATATACATTTTACAGGATCTCTAAAGGGGTCTTTAAAAGGTTTGTGGAACTCATGAATCCGGCTTTTAATAAATAAAATTATAGTTTAAAAAACTACAACCTCCCTATTATAATTGTCATTCGTACTGTCATCAGGTATGTAACTTGAGAATAGAAATCGTTGCATCTTTTAGGCGCATCAATATTACATAGTTACATCCCGAGCTAATAAGAGGAAGGTAAAAAAAGGACAAATATTCGCGAATGCTTTAGCCCAGAAGAAAGAACTATGAGTATTCTGAGCTAAGTAGCATTCCCTTTATTTATTTACATATATTGGCGAGCAGTGTAAGTTACAGATGTCGGAGTTGGTGCAATATTGGGAGAAGTAGCAGGCGTACTTGCAAAATTGGAACAACGTAAGGACTGTGCAAAATCGATGAAACTTACTGGCCCGTCATCAGAAATTGGGCCGTATATTATAGAAGTAGGAGTACATAGGTGCATCACTTCGAGAAGATGTGGAAGCAATGTTCTTGTGTTAAATCGCCTGAAACGCTCGTTTGATAAAGCATCTACGTCTGGTATTAAGCTTGAAGCAAGATTTTGCATGAATATTTCTCCATTTTCAAGGTTTTTTTTTGCTGTTAATCAATATACGTACATACATACATACATCTTCTCTATATATATAAAATAAGAGCCGTTTTCGTTGTTCGGAGTTAACTCGAAAACTACTACATAGATTTCAGTAAAATTTTCAGAGGTTATAACTTGCATATATGGTCCTATTATAGGCTACCAGAAAACTCGCTAGGTGGCGCTGGGCTCTAGTTATTTATATAAAAGTCATATTTATGAACCTAATTCGTTCAAATTTAAAACGTGTGCTACCTCTATGATGAGAAATACGTATGCGAAAAATAGACCCGCTAGGTGGCGCTGGGCTCTAGTTATTTATATAAAAGTCATATTTATGAACCTAATTCGTTCAAATTTAAAACGTGTGCTACCTCTATGATGAGAAATACGTATGCGAAAAATAGACCCGCTAGGTGGCGCTGGAGTCGAGTTATTTATAAAAATCGTATTTATGAATCGATTTCTTTTAAATTCAAAATTTAAGCTACCAGCATGACGGAAAATATGTTTACCAAAAATAGACCCGCTAGGTGGCTTTATGAACCGATTTCGTTTCGGATTCACTTGGCCCTCCTATAACTGAAAACTGGTTTACGGACCAATGTTGAAGTTGCAAGATCATAGAAGCATATTACGCACGCTTGGCAGAGATCTCACAAGTGGAAATAAGACCATCGGTAAAACTCATGACATCGAAAGGGATATGGTATCACAGCGCTACTATTCTTGGCCTATGTGCGAGGAGGATTCTGCTCTTTATTCGTTTCAATTTAAACTAAAAATGTTTACTTTACAGACCGCTCTAGCTTTTAAACGCTATTTTTGTATTGGCCAAAACAAAATATCTTATTAGGCGCCGCGAAGCAAGCGAGCATTGGCTACTATACTCTAAAACGGCCATCAATTTCGTCAGGGCACTTCACCCGCTTTTTTCCATACTGGCTGAATGGTCCTGAGGGTAATAAGGAAATAGATTTAATTGCTACAGCTCTGCTTTCTGGTTCATCTTCCACCGTCATCACTTCTTTATAGTTTCCTAAGAGAGTGTCTGGATATCTCCTTTTCTCCTTGGTAGAAAATGTAAGGACGTGCTTTCATCCAAAGGAGATTTTAGGTATCAATTTGTCATTAGGTGCCAAAAACAAAGGGTATTGCTTTAACAACCTTCTAAACAACTATCTGTGCTGAACTCCGATCGTCGTGCCCCAATCCAAAAGGGTGAAGTCGACAAGTCTTTTTCATTGCCTTCTCTTGGATCGCTAAATATAAAGGTGGCAAATCATGGCGTTCGTGATGCCTATATACTCGCTCCTTTGTATCCTGTTTAACACAAAAACTGTGGTTTTGACCATAGTTCTACGCCAAGATAGTACAGAAGAGTACATGACGATTGATCTGACTAAAACAATGTATGTCCAGAACACCTTAGTCGGTCTCAGACCCCACGTCTTAGTAAAGGTTCCCGAATACTTCATTTTACCTTCAGTTGGACGTGAGTTACCTCTAGATATTTCACATTCACGGAAAGACTTAGGTTCATGCCTCTAAGCACTGGAATGTTGAGACCATAAAATTTTTTCTACCGATAAAAAAAATAGGGTTATCTTGTTGAAATATAAGCTTGGTAAGTTCAGCTATAGGACCGCATTTCCCTGCCTGATTCTTCTTAGCGGACATACTTCCTGAAAACAACCAATCAAAGTATTTGTTTCCTCGCGGGTCGCCTCTTCAATTCATTAAACGTTTTTGAGTGTCTCGTTTCAGGGGCAACCAAAACTTCTGCTAGTCCGCTTTTCGAAGATTTCACTTGTCATGTTTCATTTAGCATTATTTTGCTAAAAATAATTTTACCTACCATACCAGTGATAAGTTACATTTATTCAGTCTGAATGAATTAATCAGTGCTTTAGCATGTGATTCAATAAAATATTGACACAAAAAATGCTTCGATTCGAACTATTAAATTTATTAGACGAGGAAAATCCGCAAATAATAAAAATCGTGTCATAAAAGAACAAATCAACTACAGTTTAGACATAGGTGTAGTAGAAAAATTTCGGCAATCTCGTAGCCGAATTTAAAAAATTTTCTTAAAAATTAGAGAGGACTTACAATATAACAGTGAGCTTAATAATGACTTAAGTCCGCTAGAGCAATTATTATCGACTCTGCAATAGTTCGTTATGGTAGCCAATATCATGGAATTGGTCAAATGCATGGGGTCCACAAATTAGCGGTATGTACAGTAATCCATCGAGTGGCAAAGGCAGTGATAAACATATTGATGGATGAAACTATTTATTGGCCGTCATTTACAAAAAATATTGCCACACAATTCTTCAACATTGGTGGATCTCCTTAAGTCGTAGGGGGCATTGATGGAACGACGCCCAAGGCTACTGAGTACCAATTTTTTAACCGGTACGGAAATCGTTCAATTAGTGCAATGTGGTTTTTGTGTTTTTGTTACTGAATTATTTTGGAAAGGTCCAAATAAATAATCGTAAAATGTAAAAAAATATAGTTATCTTCTATATATAAATACGCCACAAGGAGATTTTTAACTCCCTTTTTAAGGGCACCGTTCGCTCGATTTCGATGAAACATACACCGATGTCAATGAAACATACACCGTTTTAAAGGACATTACTTCTTCTAATCCAGTTATTCTCATTATATCTCTTAAACCAATACCGCTGGGGGACTGAAATTTAGCACGAATGCATAAATTTTAAATACCCTACTTACTCCGAAAAATGGTAGGTACCGATTATGCTAACATTATGAAATTTGACACAGCTATTTATGCTGCCTATAACGTACTTTTGGAAAAAAGTGGTAGATATTGGAAAAACTTAGATATTGGGGCCTTCCTCGCCCATACAAACTAAAATTCTCAAATCGCATACATCTTGAACTGCGTATGCTAACATCCTAAAATTTTACACAGCTATTTATGCTATCAATAACGAACTTATGGCGAAAGGTGGTAGATAATGGGGAAGGGGGTGTGGCACCGCCCATAGAAACTGAAATTCTCATATCGCATACATCTTGAACTGCTTATGCTAACGTCCTGAAATTTGACAGCAACATATGTTATCAATATCGTATTTACGGCAAAAAGTGGTGGATTTTGTAAAAGGGGGCGTGGCACCTCCCATACAAACTGAAATCTCATATCGCTCATCTCTGAAACTGCTTATGCTAACGCCCCGAAATTTGGCACAGCAAAATATGTTATCAGTACCGTACTTACTGTGAAAAGTGGTAGGTATTTGAAAAGGAAGCGAGGCACCGCCCAAGCAAATTGAAATTTTCTCGCTTATCTCTGGAACCGCCTATGCTAACCTTGTGAAATTTGACACAGCTATTTATGATGCTAATATCGTACCTATGGCAAAAAGTGGTAGTTATAGGGAAATGTGCGAGGCACCTCCCATGCTGAACTTTTCATATCGCTTATCTCTGTAAACACTTATGATAAGGTAATGAAATTTGATACACCTACATCTATATTCATGTAAAATGTAAAGAATAATTCAATTGGGAACCACTTTCTACCAGATTTCTAAATAGCATTGTCTGATTTTCGTTTTGTGCAAAGTTTTTTAGAAGGATCAGTGTGTTTGTCTTCCGATAGGTGGCGCAGGGACTGAGAACTATACTAAAAATCCTATTTATGGTCAGATTTGCTTCATCTTTAGAATGCATATGTGTGGTGTAACTTGGTAGCCCGATCGTTTAATGCAAAAATATTGGGCTTGGCACAATCTTGACAAAACCCCGTGTGAAACCGCCGTTAGAGAAGGAAATTTTATATTTTGTTGTACACCTTCGAGGCACTTTCTTAACCTTTACCGATTCTGATTTAAAGAAAGCGGAGTTTATGTAGATGTTGGCAATTAAGTTGTTAACCTTCCAAGAGGCTTCAGACCAATATAATCGAAGAACGTATTTACAGTCTGAATTGGTACATGTTTAACATATCAGTCAGTGAGGAACCGGTAGGCATCTAATCTGTAGAGAGGTTCCTTTCTCGGTCTAATTTCGAAAGTTGCTGAAGAAATTTGGTTTTAAATTTTCCGGTAAATTCGCTTTAACCTTTGGTGGTGGACTTCAGCATTGTCATTGCATAAAGGAGTCAATATTGGTGAAAACCAAAATTCAAAAGTATAGTAGTACGGGCGGTACTAGTTTATAAAATCATACATATGATAGTCAAAACGAACTTACTTTTTTCTTAATAATTTTTAACACGTTGGCTGCCACGTCGCACATTTTCGTGCGACACCTAAATGTTACCCTGAGGCCACGTCGCACATTTTCGTACATTTTAATATGGAATTTGGATTCTCTGGCCTGTGGTGAACATTTTGGTGTACTTCCCATGGCCGCTGTGTATTTTTAATAGTATTTTTTTAGATAATAAAAAAGTTGGAAATTTAAATTTGTCTTTTTATTAATTCTTTTAAAAATCAATTCATTTATGAGCAAAAAAATATAAAAATATATATGTATGTAAATTCAAATGGAGATTAGTAGAAAAACAATAAACTTAAAATTAGAAATTCAATTTGGAGATCAGTAGAAAAACATTAAACTTAAAATTAAAAATTCAATTTGTTAATGGAGATCAGTGCAAAAATAATGCAATTAAAATGTAAATTTATCAAAATTAATTCTTAAATAAATCATAATTAAATAAATTAATTAATTCTTAAATTTATCAAAATTAATAATTAATCAAACACAACGCAAAACCTACAAAAAATTACTGTTGCACATTTTCGTGGACGCGAAATTGGAAAACTAAGTAAAATAAAACAAAAATATCAAATACAACTCAAAAACTATAATAAATTACTGTCGCACATTTTCGTGCGACGTGGCCCCACAACATGTTTTATGTTCTCCCAGGCCATGTCGCACGAAAATGTGCGACACAAAAAAACCGTTATAACTGCAAAATTAGGGACCAAAAAAAAAATCGCGAGTAGTCAAAACTAATTTTTAAGCACTAAGAAACAAAAAAAGAACAAAAATAATTTGTGGGCCTCAGGTGACCAAAATTGTTAAATGACATTGCTACCTAACGATCAAAATTCTAAAAAGGCTTTGGCAGCCAACGTGTTAAGACAGCCAATTTATTGGATTTGCTTTGTGCGAGCGACATAGTAAGAAAAAAAGAGAAATTGAAAATATTTATCAGGCTTTCTAAGCTTTCGTTTTCCATTGAGAAACAGAAACAATTTCAGCTAAGCATATTATTGGAAAAGTTCTCTATTTTAAAAGCAAAAGAAATTGGCTGTGCAATAGCTATCAAATCGACTTATCCAAAAAACTTTTCAGTTACTCATTGTTTTGATAAGTTTTTTTTTGATAAGTAATAAGTGCAACACTTATCAATTTTACTTTTCAAAAAAAGGCTTATCCAAAAATTTTAAAGTAATAAGTGATAAGTCGTTGGTGCGATTGGGCCCTGGTATTGTTCTTCGTGCAACGCTGCAAATTTAATGCACGTGCTGCATATAAAAAACTATTTGAATAGCCAATTACCTTAATATTTTCTTAGAAAATTAGGTTCTTACTAAAATGTCTTCGTGTTCTGTTTCTTCGATTCTGCACTCTTGCTTTGTCCCTGTTATCAACATAAGAATAAGTATTTCACCTAACTTGGCGGGATTTTTTCTTAAACAAAACTTAAATCGAATAAATAAACGTGTTGCTCTTATTTTCGTATGCAATCGCTGAGCTGATGATTTTTTCTGCATTTACGCGCTTTTAAGATGCAAACAGCTAGCTGGATAAATGCGCCGCACAGTGTCAGATTTAGTCAATCTAGAACTCCAAAATGAAAAAAAAGATAATAATTTGTAATACGTTAGAAAAGATTCCAATTGTTACGAAAATAAGCATAAAAGAGAATAAAAGAAATGTCATTGGCATGATAAAAGCTATCAAACGCGTGCATTGAACAGCATGCAAAAACAAATCATTGAGTGATCAAATTGAAGTTGATCGCGTTTTTTTTTGGATTTTTTTTTTGTATTAAAGGTCAATACTTTCACTAAACATTTTTCCTCTACATGACCCTTATATTTGCACTTGCGTATATTAATCAAATTTTATAATCAGCTGAAAGGTAAGACAAATTTCAAAAATCTTGAATTTTTCATAGACAATAACTTACAAGTTCGGCATAGTTCGGCTATGACAAAGCATATAGTATGAGCGTATACACTCATAGAACATACTTAAAAAATCAAATCTTGCCCATTTTTTGCCCTTAGGCATATTTTCAACTCAAGTGAGAAATATATTGTACGAGGAGCTTTACGAAATTTGCTTGATTAAGATAAAAGCGGAAAGCCATACTTTAAGATATATCTACTTGAAATTTGGCATGCATGCTAAGAGAAGCATAGGTTTCCACAGGGCTGTGGAGAACTTGTTCCAAGTAATGTAAAATGGGACTAGTTTCGAACTATCCCAAAAAGGACTCGGTCTATACAGGCTGTCCCAGTGATAAGTGCATTTCTTTTGGCATTATTTCGTGTGTGTGTCCAAGGAATTTTGACATCTGATACTTCCCCAGCCTCACTTTTTCCTCACGAAATAATGGAACGGGCATGTTGCAAGCATGGGTTGACTTGTACTCTTTTTCACAAAAAACTTTAGAAAACCGTAGTAGAAAGCGTAGCAAATTTCTTAAGAACTGCGTACTGCCTCAAGAATATTTTACACAAGAAAATTTCCTAGCCTTTTCTTGTACATCATTTTATATGGAGTTTTTGCTTTTTTTGAGAGCTGCATACTAACCTTAAGCATATTGAAGTTTATGTTCTTAAATATCATGCCAAGTTTCAAGTTGATATCTCTAAAACTTTGGCCAAAATTGAATTTTGACGTCCTGGACAGGCAAAATCTCACACTGTCACACCGTCATGCCACTGCCACTAGTTTGAGTGCGTGCCCTATTTCACTTTTTTATCATTTTTCTCATTTTATAGTTGCACGAAAACTAAGCCAAGATTTTATTTTGGTTTTGTTCGCTAATTCCTGCACTGTTGGTCTGTCTGCCTTTTGAGCAAAATATGTAAGCGAATTTGCGTTTTGTTTGCCCAAAAGCGTATACAAGCGGGGGATGTAGAGACGATTAAATGAAGTGCTGGAATCTGCATGCCGCTTAATTTAGAAAGAAGTTTTCTAGATATAGCCGCAGGAACGCAAATCTTTATTTCGTAATCTTCAAATTAATAAAGTTTTCTACGTTGTTTGCATTATTTTTTTAAGTATGTGAGCTAGTATATGTATGTATGTAAGAATGTACCCTGCAGCGGGGTCGGTTACAATTGTTGCTTTCGTACTAGTTACATTAATAGACCCATAGCATATTATGCTCCAGGTTCATCGGCGTAGCCAGAATGAAATTTAGGGGGGGCTCGACCCTATTAAGCTGGCATTTCAGGGTACTTTTTTATATATATATAAGGAAATTTTGGGGGGGAGGGGGGTGGGGGGCTCGAGCACCCCCCTGCCCCTACCTGGCTACGCCCATGTCCAGGTTGTAAGAAATCGAGCTATTGGTTACATATTGCACCTTCTAAAGGTTATTGGTCGTTTTAATATGATAGTGCTCCCGTAAAGAAATTTGTTATTTATCATTTAAATACAAATAATAAATTTTGGATACTTATCCATTTCTGTTTCCCTAGTGTGACCACCACACAAATATCGGAAAGTACCAAAATAAAGCAATACATACATATGTATGTAGATATCCCTTTTTACACTTTTTTACTTTTTAAATTTTTTTAGTTTCTTTTCAAATATGTTTATATAAATGTGGCAATTCACGTCAAATATCCCAGCGCCCTGAGCGGTGCGAAACCAGCTACTTATCTACTAGCTGTGAAGCAGACAGAAAATGGGAAAAATAATTCAAAAACTATGATTCCTATAGATTTTTGTACGGGCTATACGATGGTACTATGCGTTTTGCAAAATTTTTCCATTTTCATTGTGAAAATTCTGAACGAAAATTTATTTGTAATTTTTTTGAATGAATTATGGTCATTTTTAATATTGTTTTTAGTTACCTCAATCGAAAGATCAAGTCTTTTTACATATAAATCACTAATAAAATGGGGATTTTTTTACTTTTCCGAGTTAGAGCGCAGCGCGCTAATCTGCTAACCGTGCGAGTCATAATAATATTTTTATAGTTTTGCAACTACTTGATATTTAAACCTAAAACTTTCGCAAAAACCTCCTTAGATAAGTTGTGTTTTTTACAAATTATCCAGTCACTTGCCAGCAACTCTCAAGTAACTTTATTTTTAAGAATTCGCTCTCATAGAAAAAATTTGCAATAAAGTACGCGAACGCCTTTTCAGTAATAATTGGCAAGTTTCATGAACAGCTGATAAATTGGTTGTTTATTCGCAGCAAATTCCTAATAAAATAATATATTTTTATTTAAATAGGTTTATTTTGTGAAATTCAACAATAAAAACCCACAAACAGTTTCCTTATTAGTTTAAATTTCATCCAGCAACATGCGATCAGCTGTTTTTCGTACTGGCAAATTCTTTAGTCTGTTCCAATAGCAGTCCGGTTTACAGGATTTAGTCAGAACTTACAGGAAGTCGTTCCTATTGACATAAAACCTGTAAGTGGGAACACTTTTGAGAGGGTAACTGAGCAACTGTTCCTAGTCAGAAGTTATAGGATTTAGTCCGGAGTTTTTTTCCTGTAAATTCATGAAAAGTGTCAAACAATCAGCTGATTTGCATGTGCAAGCAAAAACAAAAAGCGGTGAAAGCAAAGAACCTTATATTTGTAAAAAAATGGAAGTAAACAACGAAATGTTTGAATATGTATAGATTTTAATAATTATTTAGTGATATTTCAGCCAAATCAGTGTTGTACGAATGACATGTAAACAAACCGACTGACGTTTTTACAGGAAATTGTGTTTTTGCGTTCCCGTGCACTTCTGCATCTGTTCTTCATTTACTCTCACTTGAGAGAGTAAAATTGTAGTTTGACAGTTCCACAGGTTTTAGTCCGAAGTTCAAAGGAACAGACTACTTACAAGTAAAAATTTATCCAGTAAAATCCATTAAAAACTTGCAACTTCAACTGTCATTTTTCGCTCTCTCAATTTCCCCTACTTTGCAAGTTTTTGCGTACGAAAACGCCAAAACATGAAAATTCGTAAAAACTTTTACTGGATTTTACTGGAAATGAGTAAAAAAACGCAACTATAGTTATCTACATTACTTTTTTAAAACAAAAAATTTATTTCAAACTTTATAACACAACTTTTGCATTTGAAAACAAACACTCTCATAAAAAAGTTATAAACCTGTAGTTTTATTTGTACTGAGCTTTAAGAAGTGGTGTTAAACTTAAATTCTTTGGAATAATTTGTAGTTTATTGTATGAAAATTTCAAATCGATCGATACACAAATGATTATCATCTCAAGAATCAGTTTAGCCCAATAATAAAATTTCAAACAACGCCACGCTGCAGCTTTTGTACGTTCGATCACAGGAAAATAAATAGCAAAGACAAATTTAAATTAGAACAAATCGTCGCCTGACTTTATTCAAAGCAAACATTTGAAAGCACACCTATGTACATACATGTTGTGCCTGTAGTTGAGCGCTATAAGCTAACTTTAAGTTACAGTGAGCTCGCGATAATGTGAACTAATTAAAACCAAGCCTGTTAATTTTTGCGAGGTTTTTCATATTTACGAAAGGCTCAAGAATTAAAAAACAACAAGTTTCACTAATTTAAAAAAAAATGTTTTATTTAGAACTTTTAAAGAAACTTGTATGAGAGATGCAATGGCAACGGTGTTTAACTCTGCTCGGAAAACTTTGTATTGCAAAAATGGCAAAGCGACCATAGCCAAGTGTTAAGAATCGCTAAATATGCGACATAGAGACTCAATAAGCGAATTTATGTTTTATTAATTACAAATAAAGTGAACAAAATTCCAAAACTAACTATTTTATATTGAAAATAAGTTGTTCACATTTATACAAAATATAAACATAGATCATATCAGAGAACTTAGATAGATAGAGAAGGTGCAAATTTTTGGAACGTAAAATTGTTTGGCTGAAAAATAAATCCATGGAATATCACCACAGCGCGATTAANAGAAGGTGCAAATTTTTGGAACGTAAAATTGTTTGGCTGAAAAATAAATCCATGGAATATCACCACAGCGCGATTAACATTTCAAGAAGAGTTAACAGAGAAAAATGTAAATTTCTGTTATGATAATGTTATATTTGTTGCAAGTGTCTAACTATGTGTTGCTAGGTTGCATGTGAATGCAGAAACGTATAATAAAATTAAATAAATTAATATAGTTAAATTATATTAAATGTACTTTACTTAAAATGTATACACCCCGGCTTATCATGTAGCGGTAGCTTTCGGAAAGGTGGAAAACATATATTTAATACTTGCGCCGGGTATTTAATGTTCGGCTCCGCCCGAACTTAGACTTTCTTATCTTGTTTTAACTAACATGCATTTTTACTATTTACATGATATAATACTCGTACAAGAAGCGAACTTGAACAGATGCTTTTTAAGTTTTTAGCAACATTAACTACTGAATAAATTATATTTAACAAATGGTCATGCAGAAATGCAAATCAGCAATTCTAACTAATATA
>NW_016157536.1:0-25348 GCF_001687245.7 Rhagoletis zephyria
CTACGAGTATAAAAGCGAGAAATAATCGAACGGATGCACTGGTTAGATAGGAACCAATCCAAAACTGCTTTTAAGCTGAGCGAAAGTAGAGAGTTTATGTTCGAATCACCGCGTAAAGTATGAATGATCAATGAAGAATTAGGGCTTCGCAAACTCATGCAACTAAAAAAAAAATCAGAAAATAACTTTGTAACTTGGTGCAAAAAGTCAACAAAGAGTCGGCTGGTGGATCATCAGATTATCAGATTCCTATTCAGTGCCCTCAGAGCGCACCGAACTACAACTTGCGATCAAGCCTGACAACCTTTTGACTTTTGGCCAAAAAAAGTAGATCTTTCTGGCCCACTGTGCACTGGCTGCATATAGACTGATATACAATTCTGTGGTCAACCTTGCAGCGGGTTGGTAATATACTTATGAGTTATGATTGTTTTTCAGGGTTCATTGGCTCAATTTGTTCTTCAAGTATTTGAGAATAAGACACAGCAGTTTTGCTGAAAGTTTATGCCCGCCATTAGATGACGGGATTTTTCAAAAAAGTTTGAAATCGTAAGACAATTGAAGGTCTACTTTTTAACCAGAGGGGTGGAGGAACAAATGCCGGCATTTACGCTAAAGACACAGCAAGCGATGCACTTTGCACAGGCCGATCTCAGAAGCCTAATGGATGCAGAATGTATGACTTTCTAAAGTTCATAAAAGCGTCATATATACATATAAAAATCGTCGACAGAGATCATCTTTGGCATGGAGATGCAAATAAGTTGGGAGATAGTCAGATTTACTTTAAGGTTACCATACAAAATCAGCGAAATTGATACTTAAATGAGCACACAAATGTACATATCTAAAAGTAAATATGCATGTATGTATGTACATTCATTCCATTTTGTGTCTGCAACTGCATATCAGCGACATTGTCACGGTGTTCGTCATTGTCCGCTGACAAACGCACTGTCACATTCATACATACTTACATGAAAATTTACTTCTATAAATCTGTACAAAGGCAATAATATTGCATTTGACCCGATATTGTGAAAGTGAAAACATAGAAATGCATTTGGGCTGACTATTGACTCTGCCGTTGTTAGCTTTGTTGAAAGCAACACAGCAGTAAATGACGTTATCATCACACTAACATCATCACAGGCGCATCACATCATCACATCACCCCACCGCCAGCACAGGCAGTAACAACAAAGTATGACAATATCAACAACAACAGATTTGAAGTGTCCCCACTCTGGGCATTATTATTATCTATTAGTGAGTTGTTGTCATTGTATTGACAACAGTCAGCGACACCGTTAGCCACAAAGGCCCTTACTTCCTTCCATACATATGTATGCGTACTTGCAGTACTTTGCAAGCCTCAGTGGGGCACTCGGGGTGCCGATACTTAGTACAATACAATAAATAGTTCGTTACTATGTTAGCTAGTGCTGCGTTTGGTTAGTCATCAATGGCCTCAAATTATTGGTTTTGGTTTTATATTTCATTACTTTACTTAGTTGTTAATTTCGTTTTTTTTTTTTCTGTTACGCATTTATCAGTACATACTACAACTTTTCTAGTTCTTCATATTTGTTTTTTTTTTTCTTTTTTTTATTGCCTCACTTTTTCTTCGTCGCCTTTTGTTGCAAATTGAAAGTTAAGCTCAATATCGAGGTTACGAGGAAAGTTAATTATTGTAACCAGACGCTAACACATTTGCATTTAAATAACACTTTTTTTTATGAAATGAATGCATTAGTTGAGCTCCATAGATGACAGGAAAAATAAGCAAAAAAAATTATTGGTAATCATTAGAGCTCAGAAGTTATAAGGAAAAATGTACGTTAGTGGCTGAAAGTAGAAACTAGTCTTGCATCTTGCATCTTGATTGGCTACAAAATTAAAAAAAAAAAAAACTTTACTCGACAATGCTCGGAGCATTTCGGCAGAAGGTATATTGAGACCTTTTTCAGCTCTGACAAAACCCTTCAGCAATAAGTTCAATTTACAAATGGATCTGAATAGTCACAAAAATTCGCGTAGAGCTCTTCAAGAGTTATGCCAAGAGTACATTCAGTATTTGGAAAATCTCATTTTGCCTTCAGCCTTGTGCTTCCTCTTCTAAACAAGAAGCTCGTGGGGATTCTAGAAATATATTTGTGGGCAATTGAGCGTGCGTTATAATGAGTGCAAGGTCTTCGAAGGGATAACAGCTTTCCGCGATGATGGCTTGTAAGAAAGTCGACTATGGTGTATGGTACCTATTGTCAGGACCCGACTTTATTTTGCGTAGGTGAGAATTCTGCTAAGCTCTCAAAGGAGCAATCTCTGAGGTGGGTAAACTGTGATCTAGGACTGACTTAATGGCTATCAATAGAGTTAATATTCCAAAGAGGCTAGGAGTATAGGTATGGTGCGCATGCGAATTATCCAATCCAGGCGAAAATTTTATGTTCCCTATTGCTTTCTCGACCTGAAAATAAGGCTGAGGNTATTGAGACCTTTTTCAGCTCTGACAAAACCCTTCAGCAATAAGTTCAATCTACAGTATTTGGAAAATATCATTTTGCCTTCAGCCTTGTGCTTCCTCTTCTAAACAAGAAGCTCGTGGGGATTCTAGAAATATCTTTGCGGGCAATTGAGCGTGCGTTATAATGAGTGCAAGGTCTTCGAAGGGATAACAGCTTTCCGCGATGATGGCTTGTAAGAAAGTCGAGTATGGTGTATGGTACCTATTGTCAGGACCCGATTTTATTTTGCGTATGTGAGAATTCTGCTAAGCTCTCAAAGGAGCAATCTCTGAGGTGGGTAAACTGTGATCTAGGACTGACTTAATGGCTATCAATAGAGTTAATATCCCAAAGAGGCTAGGAGTATAGGTATGGTGCACATGCGAATTATCCAATCCAGGCGAAAATTTTATGTTCCCTATTGCTTTCTCGACCTGAAAATAAGGCTGAGGGAATTCAATATGGAAACATTTCGATTTGAACAATTAGGCAATATTTTGACTTCAACATCCAAAGTGGCACCACTTTACTCCATTTGGAGATGGATTGTTGTTGTTGTTCAAATTAACCTATCCTATGCCCTGCCCTAATCAATATAGGTAATCTCTAAGCAACCCTGCCCACTAAGGATCTGCGTTAGGTGGGAATTGAGTTCCTCATGTCTCCTATTATCGACATTGGCTATTAGTCTGCTTAGACTCTCTTAGACTTTTTTTGTAGTTTTAAGTAGAAACTCTGTTTTGTGCTCGGTGAGTTTTAAACCTAACTTCGAGAACCAAACTCGTATTTCACAAATATATCCAAAATGGATGTACATGCGCAAGTCTTAGCGAGCTACTACTACAAGAACATCGGCGTTCGCAATTAGTTTTATGAAATCTGGTTCCGGAGAAGGTGTCCCAAAACCGGCCCCTTTGGTACTCCTCTGGATATTTCGCGTTTCTGAACGCCTTCTTCTGTACCGGGCCTAAGAATTTTGTCACACAAAAGAGCTTGTTCCACCGCTCATTTGGTTTCAATTATGGTTTAGTAAATCGAGGTTTTGATTTTGTACTTTGTCTCCTCGTCATGACTTTTAATATAGATGCTCCAGCCTTTGTATAAAGTATATCCAGATATGAGTTCCATGACAGCTTGTCATCAAGTACCGCCAGATATTTGACTCCGACATTATTTGCGTTCAATAATACCATTTGTATGTATACATTTTCAGTTAAGCTTTTAAACCTAATGAAATTTTTAAGACAGGAGAATATGGTTCTTGAATAACTTTCACATTCTAACAAACCACATTTGTTTTAATCTTAACCATGCAATAATTAAAAAGTAATCAAAAATTTCTCATTAAACTACTTTTGAAACTAGATTCACGCTTAACTCGAGGCATTTTTAAACGTCTTCCCCAAATTACTTAAACCCAAATTTTAAGCATTAATTTCAGCTTGTCTATGTAAATTACTAACCAATCTATTAATCTGCATATAAACTTTCATAATGAAGGAAACGTAGCACAAAACCATAAAACAGCAAAAAAAACAGATAGCAGTAAACAGAAAATAGAAAACACTAAAAATATTCGTTCGAAAGAATTCAAATAACACCACGTGCCATATAATTATCAAAAATTACTGCAACTATTCATAAATTTGTCAAAACTAGTTTCAAAGACTGGCCTTATAATATTCAAGCCAACTACATTTAATGACAAGGCAGCAAAGCCGAAAAAAAAAAAAAAAAACTGAAACGCGTTGACACACTGACACCGCAAATGCGTTTGCCATGATTTGGCTGTCAAATTTACTTAAGCGCTGACCAGTGATCATTCATATGTAAGTACATACGCATGCAGGTACATATGTATGTTTGTTATAGCCAATTATTACAACATTTTTTTAGTATGTTAGCCACATATTTTTGTTATTTTTACGTGCGCTTGTTTATCTGTCAAAATTCCGTAAGTTTTATGTCAATCATTTGGCGCTACGGTCTTTCACTACCTAATTGGTTAATACTTAAGTTTTTTTTCTAGCAATTAAAAGCATTTTTTTTCTAATTTCTTGTTAGAGAAAAATAAATGAAGTTGCTGTTTGTTGCTGCGAGGCCTGTATTTTTCTAAATAAAAGCGTTGTCTTAATCCATACTGGAAGTCGTAAACTTTTCACTATAATTCGCTTGTTTATTACAATAGATTTGATTTCATTCATAGGAAGAGGCAGGTCACCTAGTTACCGCGATCGTGAACGATTTATTGGTATAAACCTCCATTTGGCTACAGGTCTTCTTTGATCCACGCATTGCTAAGAAACCGCTCAATATTCTTTGGCTGAATGCCATTTAGGTCGTGTGTTAGGGTTCTCAATAGTGGCGCAGGATCAGCGGCTTACTCTAAAAGTAATTCTTGTCAGCAGTTATTTTCATAAAAAGCTATATGCCAATTTTAATCAAAATTTAATCAAATAAATATACTTGCATATTTATTGGTAATGGAAAACCCCGATTTATAATTACACTTTTTTTAAATTCAATATGGTTAATAAAAACTTAACTTTATGGCTTTACGTTTTACAAACTTGACAATATAATAATACAAAAATATAAAATAATATGTATGTACATAAGTATAAATGCATAAACTTCATATGAGTTTTGCTATTTTATTGCTGAATGAATTTATTGAATTAAATATTTTAATACCTCTTAGTGCTAAGCTGAAAAAATAAAATAGAAAACATAGGTTTAATTAGTGCATACCTTAAACCGTTTTTCTATGCATGTACATATGTATGTTAGTATAGTATGCATGTATGTATGTATGCACGACATCTTCTTAAAATATTTTAAAAATCTATTGATCAACATGGCAACATAATCAAGCTTGCTTGGACAGACAAAAAGAAACAATAAATATTCAAAGCAACATAAAAATTCGAGGGCAGCTCATTAAAGCCACAAAAATTTGAAGCAGGTGAAGTAATTTAAATAGATGAAGCGAAACAAAAGAAAATGACATAGACAAGAAAAAAAATGAAACGAGGGTAAACTATTGAACGTGAATAGCAAATAGAAGTGGGCAAAAAAGATATAAAAAAATAATACAAATTCCAACAATTAAGGCAGATAAATAAAATCACGCACACTCTCTAAGCTTATCGAAAAAATGTATATTAGCTAGGTTTTGGTTAAAAAAAATCGGCACACGAAAAATGTAGCCGTCTAGAAATACAACAAAAAAAAATACACGCATACATACATACATATATGTATATATATATATATATATATATCCTTTTTTAATGAGCCTACATACTACACGAAATGTATACATCTCTCATCGTAAATCTTTTTTAAAATATCGTCCCATTTCTGTCTTAAACTTGTATCTGCAATAGAGTCGGACTAAAAAAAATGCTTATTCTCTTCAACTAGGATATTTGCATGCAACTTTTTCTTAATATTTCTGATTCGACTAATATTAGGGAGCACCCATAGTGAGACTCTTAAACCGTTGTTATAAGTTGTAATATTCGTTTTCCAAAAATGTACGTACGTGGTTAACGCAGAAACGGGACGATATATGTATGTATGTATGTACATTAGGACGGGTCGAAAACGCAACATGCTTGTTACGAAAATTTTATAGGTCTTAAAAGGTGCTATTTTAATCCCTTATTCTAGAAAATAAATCCTGGTTCTCTGCGGACAATATCTTCAGTCTGCGGAATGAGCACGAAAAATTGAAAATAAGTGTGGGAATACCAAATTTTCAAATTTTTACAAGGAGCATCAATATTTTAACCAATCTCTAAAACCAATTTTAGACCGATCTCAAAATAACGCCGCCACTTTTTTCTTATACATACACGTGCGTTCAACTAATTAGAACCGAAATTCAAAATGATATTGTTTGTATTTTTAATAATTTTCATTTAAAATATAATTCAATCTGTAAAAAAATTCTAAAAAATCAACGGTAATTTTTAACGACTTGAGATTTGCACTTTCTTAGACTACAATTGAATGGGCTAAAGAACTGCATACCCGAAAATTTTCGAAATATTCTGATTAAAATTTGGAAATTTTGATGATAATTTTTTGAAGTTTGATTAATTTTTTTGCAAGCTTTTTGAAACTTTTATTATTGTGGTTTCTGTTACAGATTGAATTATATTTTAAATGCAAGTTATTAAAAATAAAAAATAAGCATAATTTGCAAACAATATCATTTTGAATATCGTTTCTAGTTAGTTGAACGCAGGTGTATCTACTTTATTTGTTTGTTATGGAATGATAGAGAGTCACATATCTTAATGCCGGATTTGATCTACACAAGTTCTTGGAAAAATTGGTATTCGAACTCTTATTTTCAATTTTTCAAGCTCATTCCGCAGGCTGAAGATGTTGTCGCAAAAAAACAGGATTTCGTTTCTAGAATATGCGATTAAAATAGCACCTTTCAACAGTTTGCGTATCAAACGTGTTGTTTTTCGACCCGCCCTAATGTAAATAAGTATGCTTGCTAGTAAAAAAAAAAATAATTACAAAAAAGCATAATTTAATTTTCATCCAATAAATTTGTCAAATAACTCACAAATCTAATGATTTAGTGAAGGCTAATTAAGAGCATTGTTTTTTTTTTATTATCTTTGGAAGTTTTTTCTTTACAAATGCGTTAGTCTTGTATTTAGAATATTTTCAAATTCTTGATATTTAAAAGTTTTTTTCATAAGCTCTTAGATCAAAAGTTCTGAAAGTCATATTTGTGTATAATATATGTATGTATTATACATACTTACATACATACATATGTAAATAGTATGCTATATGTAGTATCCATGGCCTTGTTCAACCTTATGACTTTGCTGGCTTAAATGCTTAAAAACTCAAGTGCCGCCAGCTAAAGCATAATTTATGGGCTGCATTTTTTTTTAATATATTATTTAATTTTTTTTTTTTTAACAACCAATTTCATATGTACATATGTATTGATATGTTACTGCTACCTTGCTTTTCTGATATTTTCGCTTGTAAGATATTTTATAATTAAACTTTTACCGTCTTATTCGTAATAATTTAGAATGCTTAGCTTTACGCAATGAACGTTATGTAATTTTATTCATACACGTTATTTTAGGTTTAGAACAGCTTTGCATAATTTCAAAATTTAAACAACTCGCACGCCGTCTTCTAAAGAGTCACAACTCAAAATAATACGTTTTTTAGAAAATTTGAAAGACTATTTCTTAGCACATGATAATCAAATGGGCAAGGGCGACTTTACCTTAAGTTTTTTTTTTTAACAAGTTATAACAAAAATTTGCTTCAGCCTTTGCTGAAAGGTAAGTAAAAGCTCTGTGCACATTTTTAGCGCATAATCTCAAAAATGCCGAATTTTGAGTTGTGACTTTTTTGAAGACGGTGTGCGAACTGTTATTGTGTGCTAAAAACTTGTGTAAATAAATTTGTTTGTTTATATTGCGTTGTCATTTGCTCAATTTAGTTCTTCATATGTTTTTGCAAAAAAAAATTTAAAAAACATGGAGTTGGAGGTGATCTTCCCTAAAAACTATTTATTTTTGCAACTTTTATTATTACAATACTTATAAGCCCCAAGGGTAAAGACATATAAGAAGCAAAAAGATCAATTCATTTCCATAAACAACAGTGAGTAGAATTGTTGAGGTTACTAAAGGCTATTTAAGGTTATAAAGAAAAGGTTGTACATTGCTGTTAACTTGTAAGTTTTAACTGCACTTCGGTGCTGGAAAAACATGGAAAAAATACACACTTCAATTCATTCTCGATATTTAAAAATATTTTCAAAGCTTTGCGAGTAATGCTTTATAAAATAGCTTGTATAAACTTAAACATACATAAGTTTATCAAAACATCTTTTAAAACATATTTTAAAGTTTTATTATGAAAAATACGGTTCATTTTTAAAACGTTGGTTTTTAGTTACTAATAGCAAAAACTCTGGTATATAACAGTAGTGCTTATCATAACTATACAACACCGGCATATTGACAAGTTGTGACTATTTATTTTAAGTATTTTTAATAAAAGTATAGCACCTAGAATTGAAGGTGCTTTACTGAAATTTTTTGTGAAAATTCTTAATATAAATTGTGAAATTTTGATGACTTTGTTAATTGTTTTTTTACAAGTATTAAATTTTAGATTCATATTGTTTAAGTTATAGAATAAGTAATTTGTTTAATAAAGTTAAATAATAAAAAGTAAGTAGTCCAAACTTATCAATATTTGGGTGTCGTTTAGTTATCATAAGCACTGCAGAAGTCAAAACGTCACCCAAAGGTAAAGTTTGCTCGCTCGCAGAAAAATCCTTACTTTCATTAAGGTGCCACTTGAACGCATTACCCCAATATATCTGAACCCATCGAGATCATGCGTTAACTGTCACAGTTTTCGAGTAAGTTATAATCATAATAGATTGGCGCTTACACATAAATATGTTAGTGTTTGGCCGAGCTTCACCTCCCATTTGTGGCGTGCGCTTAGATGTTGTCAGACAAAGGGGATGGGGCCCCAGCATTACGCCGACTCCGAACGGCGACTGTATTTTCATGAGAAGCTGTTTTGCATGGCAGAAACACACTCGAAGGCTTGCCATTGCCTGCTGAGGGGCGCGCGCTATTAGAAGAAAACTTTTTTGTTTTATTTTTATTTTTGCCTTATTTATTAATTTTTTGATGTTCGGTTGAACCTGGCTTGAACCCACGCCCTGCGTAATGGAAGCGCGCACTGCTTGCCACTGCACCACAGTTCTGGGACGTAAGTTTTTCTATTAGAAAAAATTTTAAAACTCGATTATTAGAGTATTTTGCTATTCTAAAGTGGTTCCATTTTAGACAGAGCTGCGACAATAAGTTTTTATTAAAAAAAAAACTCTGATTATTCGATTTTTTAATATTGTTTCGTTTTTTATGTTCTTTTACAGATTGCATTCTATAAAATTTTTAATTTTTTTTATATTATTTGATCACTTTCTCCTCAATTTTTAAGCGGCACTCAACAATTTAAATTTCTTAAACCTGAAAATCACAACTGCCTCCACCGCGATTTGAACTCGTGACCAACGATATTAGAGTCGGAGGTCTTCCCGCTGATCTATTTTCGTATTGTACGAGAAGTGGGAATTTGTGCATTTACTTCTCAACAGGGCGCAACTAACACACCGAGAGTTTCAACTGTCCCTCTCTGCAGCCGTTTTGCACTAGTTCAGAGATGGTTCTGAAATGTTTAGGGCGGAACTAGCGCTTTAAGAGACTGTCTCTAAATTTTACTGCAGGGTAGTCCCCAAGCTCTTACTGAGCACACTTGTTGGACTGCTAACTGGTAATTTCACGTGACACAAAACATCTGCCTGTAATAGGCGTACATGACAACTCCATTTGCCAATCGTGTCATGAAGAGGATGAGACGGTGGAACACTTTTTGTGCTTCTGCCCCGCCTTTGCAAGAATTAGGTATGCGACATTTGGCCGCGATGTGTGGAGAGTAGGGACACGATATCGAACCGAAAGTATCGATATGGTACTCATTTAAAGTATCGCTTTAAAAATATCGGGTACCCATTAATATCGGAATAAAAAGACTCGATATTCCAAATATCGATACCAAAAACCAAAAAATTTATCTGAATATAGGTCTCGCATATAGGCCACTGGGGTGTAGGGGTTAGAAGTGCGCAAATCTTGAAAATGAAAAACAGTTTCCCATAAAATGCAATCGCCGTTCCGAGTCGACATAAAACTGTAGGCACCCCCTTTGTGCCACAACATTGAGGCCTACTCGACAAATCGGAGGAGAAGTTCGGCCAAACACTAAGATATTGTATAAGCGCCGGACTTTATTATTATTACAACACGTAGAGATTGAGGTGTTGACTTAAACACCGAGACCGCGAGTTCAAATCCCACCACATGCAATCCTAACCATAGTAAAAATTTCTGCACTTTAAAGCCCAATTTATATCGGGAAAAGTTGCCAACCTTATATGCGTGCGTAAAAAGCTAACTCAAATTCCAAGATTTGTCTTGCGTGACATTTCGATTTGACGTTTATGCTCAATTGGCATTTTGGCGCGACTATGAATTCAAATTTTTCTCGGCAAACTTCTGTAAATTTGACAGTAATGCAACTCTGAGAAATCGCGCACGCAAATTGATTTGGGCTTATCAAATGAGAAAAACTTGCGTGCGTGCGTAGAAAATCTCTCGCCGGTAATATTAGGTTGAGCTGTTAATAACATTATGCTTCACTGAGAAAAAAAAACGCGTTGTAAGAATAAAAATCTTTTCATATTTAAATCAAGTGAAAAGTCTTAACAAAATGGATTTTTCCATTATACATACACTACGTACATATAATGGAAATATTCAATTCAAATACGCCTGTATTAAAATTAAGCATTTTTCACCACACGGATGGCGTTTTGCACGTCTCGGATGCTTTTTCATATGTAATTAAGAAAGTATATGTATACAAAGCAAGCACAGCGGTGACAACACCTACACACATACATGGTATGACATAATGCACTAATCGCGCGCTGTGATGTTGATTCAAACTCAACATTTGAAAACACCTTTACATGTATGGCTGTAGCTGAGTGTGCAAAGACGCTTGATACAATTGGTTGCGGCCAAGAGGGTCCGGATTCAATTACCATCAGACGGAACATAAAATAAATTTTTTTTCTTCTTAATTACGAAAAGGCATCTGTGCACTTCACAACCACATATTTTATAACGTATATACTCAAATTTAAAACGAGTTGGGTTGGTGCTCTTTCATATGCGTATTTTTTCAATTTAGCACGTTTTTTTATTCTAAATTTTTTTCCCCTCATTGTTGGAATGTGAGTTTATGACATTCGATACGATACTAGGGTTCTGGTACTCGATTCCAAAAAATATCGTTTTAAAACTATCGAGTAGAAAATATCGGTATCGAATGCCAAAAGTATCGATATGGTATCGTATCGTATCGAAATTCGTGTCCCTAGTGGAGAGACGAACAGCTGAGCTCTTTAACACCCAAGAATCTGCTTAGGTTTATTCGTAAATCGTACAGGTTTAAAACGTATTAAAAGGGACATGAAAATACATGGACAGCATGTAGTCTGAGTGTGGTTTTCTGCACGCGTTGTTTTATGCCTGGTTCCAACAAACAAAAAAAAACCTAGTCCCAATAAATTTGAAACACTTTCTTCTAATTCAAGGATATTCGAATGGAAAGCAATGGCTTAGTGCACACCACGATGAATTAGGAAATATAGATAAGATGAGCGGAAGAACCAACCTGTAGCGTGGCTAGGCATATCAGGCCTAGCTTGAATAATGAGAAATCCAGGGTCTTTAAGAGCGATGAGGATATCGATAATGTCGAACACTTCCTCTGTCATTACACATCCTTAGCTAAACTGAAACGACGAATATCTTTGGAAATAATTTTAAATAATATTCAGATAGTTGGACGAAGGTCTGGGATTTGCAACGCTTCCTACATTTTTTCAATTAGTTAAATTTTTAGGTGTAGGTAGAAAGGTATGACAACGGGCTACCAGGCCGACTTGTGTCATCATCTAGGATCTGAATGAACTTAATCTAACACCTAATTTTAAACCCAAAGGCGAATTAAGAGACACCTTGAAGGTACCCACCATCTTTGATATGGGAATGGGCTTTGTGTCTGTCTCGTCCTTCCTTCGGGGGTTCTGGATCTTAAAAAAAGCCAGCTTGAAGTTAAAGATGATTTCATTTTAGAGGCCTATACGTATATGCTAACTCGAATATAACATTGTTCAAATGTCCGCTACGTGTTATCATGGTAATGCAAAACCGAGTGACCCATTTTGCAATGACTCTACCGCATATATCCAGCTGAATTTAAGCGATGGCCTGGATTACGTTGGTCACCTAACAACCATTTTTCTGCTGAATATTACGTCAGTAGCTTAAGAAGTATCAGTAAAACTGACAAGAGCATGGTAAACAGTTTTCGCAGGATAACTTAACAAATATTTATGTATGTCAAAACTTTTTACCACCATATGTGCATACAATTCAAGGTACATACATATATCGCTTAGCAACCAAAATTCAATTTCTACAAACTTCTGTCAATATTTACTTTGCTTGGTGTGAAAAGCAAATTATGGCAACAAATTTATGTACCAAATACCTGTTCTACTTTAACCATATTTCCTGTTAGCTATACGTATTTACTGCTCTGAGCTATTTTAGAGCAGCTTTGAAACACTTGTCTAAATTATGATAAGCGTGCAGAAAAACCAATAAGCAACCGTAAAATGGTAGCAGCATAACATCTAACCCAGTTCGACCGCTTTTTTTTGAATGTTCGCTTGATTGGCTACAGTTCGATTGACTCTAGGTGACAAGAACTTGTGCTCTAGAGAAACGGTGTAAAGAAGAATTGCCCAAACATTTCGCCTATTAAATTTAAAACAATAAACTTGTAGAAAATATTACCAATATATACTAAACAAAGCTACGAAAGAGCAAAACGAAAGGCAAGAGCCTTAAATTCTGACAAAGCAAACAGTAAATATAAAAAAAGTGAAGTAGACAGTTAAAAACAAATATCGCATGCTGTCGTAGAAAATATATAGGTGCCATTTAAAAGGCGTTTATTGTTTGGGAATGGAATGTGAAAACCTCTTTTATATCCAATACCATGAAGAGTGAGGTGCGCTGGTATCCCGAGCATTGAAAGCCAGAGGCATCCTGCCTAAGCTGTGTGCCAGTGATGGAGTAAATTATTCAGATTAGGAAGGAGTGAGACAACGCTCAAGACAAGTGAATGGAAACTGTAAAAGCGGAAGGCTAATGATGTCAGAAAGATAAATTTTAAATTTAGAAAAAAAATTAACATATTTATAATAACTTAACCGCTAAAATTAGATTTAGATTTTTCCGACCAAATTTAATCGTTGTGTGTTTCGATGTAGAATTATCGTTGCTTTTGAAATTATATTTTTTCGATAAATATAAATTCTTTATCGTTTTTTTTTTAATTACGTATATTTTTTATCATATTAGATATAACCGTTATTTTCAGATTTTTTTTTTTTTTTTTGTAACATCATAAAAGTATCACTTAAATAAATCATAAAAATGCAATCTCTAGTATAACGGTTAAAGATGATCGTAAAAAATCCTAAATGACGACCGCAATGCTTTGGCTAATTCTGGTTTTCATTAAGTCAAAATCACTGACATCAAAAACTGCCTTCAACTGGCAGCTGTTCATTTGGTGTGAAAGGCGTTTTCATTACATTTCAAAAACTGACCAAATATCGGTACCGCAGTGCATGTCAAAGACTTTCTTCAAATTTCGGTGTCAGATAATTGACATTCCGTTTTCATTACCGATGTCAAATGTGAAGTTAAATTTTTACAAAAAGTGTAGAATACCGACCTTTTAGCTATAGTCAAACTAAAAATGTAACTGGATAAAACTCTTCATGCTGATTTCAACCTTACCAAAATTATTTAGCGCAAGTAAAAAATTAGGAAGATATAAGAGGTTAAGTTAAATTTTTCGATATTTTTAAATATCAATATCTTATGAACTACATAACCGATTAAACAACTAATGATGTATATATATTTTAAAAAACAAAAATTTAATATTTTCATAAAACTACCTTTTTTGAAGAAAATTGCATAATTAATGCTGCAGAAATTTACATAATTTCGAAAGTACAAGTTATTACCCTTATAGAAAGGTTTTTTATAAGGCACAACTTAACGAAAATGATAGTAAAAATCGAAATTCTATATATATATTTTTTTATAATGTTTACCAAAAATTTGTTTTAAAAATGGTTATAGTAAATACGTTGTAAAAAGGTACTAAAATTATCTTTGAATTGGCATAAATACTTTTCTAATCGGTCAAGCAGTTTCCGAGATATTAAACATATAAAAAATAGGAAAGTTGAAGTTTAACCTGTTATAAAGTATAACTTTGTTTTTTACTTGCCCCAAATAATTCCGGCATGGTTGAAAGTGCGAAAAGTTCTATCGATCTGCATTTTTGTTTTTTTTTTTGTAGCCAAACGGTCGGTATTTTATTTTGACAACATTTGACGTCAAATATGACCTAATGAAAACCAGGCTTAAGACAGTCAGCTGTTCCAACAAAACAAAAACCTTCGAACTAGTGAAACGCTAGAAACACTTCAAAAATTTACGCAAAAAAGCTAGTTCGGTTCCCTTTTGTTTAAGAGTTAGTGAATACGTGACATTTTCCTAGTAAGGGTAGCGAAATAAACCACATTAATTTTCCAAAAACTTGAAGCCAAAAAAAACGATTTAATTTATCTCGGTATGCGAATGAGCAATGATTTCGCTGTGCTTTGTCCAGTTCATTACTTCTTCTTTAACTAATATTCCTAAGTATTGCTTTCTAATATAGAAACCTGCTGATTTGAATTAATTTATTCAAATCGTCCATTTATGCAGATACGCTTTAGTATTTAACCGAAACCTCACATTTTAACAAAGACCAAAAGTAACTGTCTAGACCTCAACCAAAAACAGAAAAAAAAATTAAAAGAAGAACAAACAAAAAAATGTTTGGCTCTTCCAACACTTGTTCGTGCGACCTTTTGCCTGTCCTCATCGGTTGGTCTTTTAACACTTGTACATTTTGAAACGTTGTCACACTTGTGCCCCACAACAATTGTAATATTTTATTTGCGCCAGCCAAATGTAGCAACCTTTCCGCCTTCTCAGCTGTTGGTTGAGCTGCTTAGCTGAGGACAGACTGCTCAGCTGCTCGTTCGCTTTATCGGCACATTTATTTGGAGCTTAAGCAGCTTTTTTACCAGCTCTTTGCGTGATGCCGCCTATTAAACGGCGCGACCTTAATATATCGACAAACTGTTACCTGTTTTCATTTATTATATACATACATACGAGTATGTATATTTTTTTCGTTTTATATATCAGCCATCCATTGATTGCTTGATCGTTTTTTGTTTTGTTCTTTTTTATTGTTGACAATGGTTTCCACTTCAAATATTGGTAAGCTATTTATTTTTTGTTCATTTGAATAAATAATCGTAAGTATTTCTTTTTATCTACATACTTGGGTTTTTATTCGCATTTTTTCTTTAAGAAATCGAAGTTATTGCTGCNTTGAATAAATAATCGTAAGTATTTCTTTTTATCTACATACTTGGGTTTTTTATTCGCATTTTTTCTTTAAGAAATCGAAGTTATTACTGTCTTTATAATTGGTTTCTATGCAACCGGTTGTTTGGACAGGTCATTCTTTATATATTTTATGTGCGTAAAGAAATTAGTTTTCGATAAGAATGAAGAGATCATTGGTTTGCATTTTTTAATTATTTCCTTTGTTTAATTAATTTTTAGCAAATATTTTCTAATAGGTAAGACTTTTTGGTATTGTATTACGGTAAATATTTTTTCTTTCTTTTACTAGGGAGAAACTTAACTTTTCCATCCACTTACATCACACACAATTTGCTTATGTCAGAGGATATATAGTTAGTAGGATCGAAGGTGTTTTCGAGGACAAGTAGATCGCTCTATGTACCTTCTTGAACATCGAGGGTGCTTTCGACAATTCTGCCTCAAGAGCATTGGTCCAAAGGGGCTTAGACCCTGCTACTGTTCGTTGAATCGACGCTTTTCTTAGCGAGCGTGAAACTACATCGTCCTTGGGCAATACTCAAGTGAATACCAGATCCGTGGGAGGCCGTCCGTGGGTTCCTTTCTCCCTTTCTTTGGTCGCTTATGGTGGACGACCTCTTAATAAGATTACATGAGTATGGTTACGATGTTGTGGGGTACGCAGATGACCTGACAATTATAGTTACAGCATAATTCGGCTGCACTGTTTCGGACATTATAAGAGCAGCATATCGCGTCGTCTAAAACTAGTGTGCAAATGAGGGCCTCAGCATAAATCCCCGGAAGGCTGTTCTTATACCGTTTACAACAAGGTATAAACCAAACCTTGGTTCGGTCACTCTTGGAGGGAATACTCGGATGAGGTCAAATATATAGGGATTATGCCAGGTAAGAGACTTAATTGGAACTCTCATCTCGAGAGAACCCACACGGGCCATGTGAGTTTGCAGAAGACTTTTTGGAAGAACATAAGGATTGAGCTCAAAGCTGATAGAGTGCCTCTACTGTATGATTTTCCGTGAGATTGTTTCTGCAAAAACTGCCATACTTCGCCTTAACAAACTGCAAACATTGCCATGCCTATCCGTTACCGGATCTATAAGAATGTGATCCCAGATACGTGCACTGGTACGCGGGCGGTCCAAGGATGAAGGACAGAACAAGTGCAGGCGTTTTCGGACCTAGCACCAAACTTGCAATTCCCATGGGCAAATGGCCCACGGGTTTTAAGGCCGAAATAGTCGCAATTTTAAACTGCCCAAAATTAAATCTTGAAAAGGGTTTGAAGGTCGTCTTTCTAGTTATCATTTCAGATAGCCAAGCAGCCATCCAGGCTCTTTCACACAGGGCTATGAAATCCAAGCTGGTTAGAGATTTCTTTGACACGCTACAAATTTTGGCAGCCAAAAACACGTTAACACTGTGCTGGGTACTTCAGCACCTGGTCTTTTCATTTTGTTCGTGGACGACATTGTCTTCGTTGTCCAACAATGGGTGCCGGGTCGAAGGATCTTTTCATTGGAGGTTTCTGGTGACTCCTTCAGAGTGCAGGTTGCTCTTGGGTTGGGCTGAAACTGATCTGGCACAGGCGTAGTTCTTAATACATACCACTAGATATGTATGTGCACTGGCCGCAATTCAGTATTTGTTTAGTTCAAGTCCAAATCTGGTCTGCTTATGGATTACTGATTAGTAATCTAAAGATATTCTTGCTGTGATTTCTTATAAAATACGCTGTTTAGTACAGCTTTTGTCTGAAACAGGTTAAATAGACAATGCGGTACATGTGTACTTATGTGTTTTTTGTAGAATTAAAATTTCAAAATTTCTACATCCAAGTTCGAACCAATTTTTATATATCTAAAGCATAAGTATGTGCCATCTCTGTAGATACGTAAAATTCTCTGACTCATGCGCCCACACACTAGCAGAATAGTAATAACATTTTATAATCGCCTAAAATACGAAATACATATTTTAAATATGCTTAAAAATAGCTTTGGAGAATATACAAATTAAATATTTTCATTTTTTAGAGCAAATATTTTCATACATACTTACATATGTCGCATCAACAACAGTCAACCGTATTAGAGCAATAAACAAATAGGAAAAATTACAAAAAAATATTACTATTAAAAACAATAAAATTATATACAAATCAAAAAGTATTAAAATCCAATGACAACTAGAACAACGAGCGAAAAGTGGGCGTAGAATTAGTAGCAATGAAGTGGAAGAGTAAGATGCTTCCAAAATGTAAGTATGTAGGAAGAAAAATATTTAGAATCTGACGTCAAGCATTTAGTTTTTTTTTTGTTTTAACCAGATTTTTTATTTTATTTTTTATTTATTGCTTTGCTGCTTACACGCTAGATGTCCGCATATTTTTTAGTTTGTTGCTGTTTTTGAATGCTATTACATACTTATATGTACATATATATATGTTTGTAGATTAGGGCGACTCACCAAACAAAAAGTTGCGGCTTTTCTACGGGAGTTATTAAATTTATATCTGAAATAGTTCGGTAACATATTAAGATTTACGTGAGCTTCAAACCGGTGAAAATACCTCCAAAACATATTTTTTTTATAAATAAAATTGTGTTTTAAAAATGATTTATTTAAAAAATCACCTAAGATGGTAGAAGAACTTAAGCTTAAAGGTCTGCATAGAAAGGTTTAAACATTTATCAACTGAAACAAAATAATGAGATTTTTGTATGGAATTTCAAATCAGTCCAGCTCACGCAAATCTTAATATATTTTCCAACCTTTTTTGGAGAAGTCTTAAAATTGAAAAAATTTTATAATTCCGATGGGAAAACGGTACCGATTTTTTAATGTAGAAAGTGCACCCTAATGTACATATGTACATTCATGCAAATGCTGCTGAGTTTTCTGCCAAAACAAAAAAAAAATTATATTTGATTTAATTAAAGTGCCGAAATATTTACACTGCCGGAAAGGAGCATTGGCACAGTATATGCATACATTTTTATACCCGAGCGCACTTGTGCACAAGGGTATTATAACTTAGTTCACATAACGGTTGTTTGTAACAGGCAAAACGAATCGAGATAGATATAGACAAATGTATACATAAATGATCAGAATGAAAAGAGAAATCGATTAAGCGGTGACTGTCTGTCCGTCCGTCCGTCCGTCCGTCCGTCCGTCCGTCCGTCCGTCTGTCCGTCCGTCTGTGCACACGATAACTCGAGTAAAAATTAAGATATCTTAACGAAACTTGGTACGTGTACTTCTTTCGGGCGTAGGCACGGATGGTATTGAAAATGGGCAAAATCGGACAATAACCACGCCTACCTCCCATATAACGGTAATTTTCAGAAATACAAAAACTGCGATATTTTAGTAACTACTGAAGTAATTCACTCAAAATTGATATTTATAATAAATTTTAGACGAAAAATAAGAATATTAACATTTTTTTTTAAAATGGGCGTAGCCACGCCCACTTATGGTTACATGTGATATCTTGGTACCGCTGCATCAATTTATTCCAAACTTTGCACAGTTGTTGGCCCTGGTACAGCATACCAAACCCACGCCCACATCCCCTATAACGGTAATTTAGAGAAATACGAAATCCTCGATAAAACAGTAAATATTATCTAATTTATTCAAAATGATGGTTGCAACAATTCTTTGCCAGGAAATACGTTTATGATAAAATTTTGGAAAATGGGCGTGGCACCGCCCACTTATGATCACATATATGTATCTCGGTAACCGTTCTACCAATTTGTACCNATATTTCGAAATTTAAGGACGCTAATTTACTTAAAATGTATACACCCCGGCTTATCATGTAGCGGTAGCTTTCGGAAAGGTGGAAAACATATATTTAATACTTGCGCCGGGTATTTAATGTTCGGCTCCGCCCGAACTTAGACTTTCTTACTTGTTTTTGCTAATATTTTTCCGCCAATGTTTTATAAAAATATGGTTCATTGTACAACAAAAAACATAAGAATATAATTCCTAAACTTTGCGCAAAACTCCCGAAAATTCAGCAACTTTTTAATCAGATTTTTTTAGAATTTTTGAGAATTTTTTTGAAGGTGTTTTGCATTTTTTCCGTATAAAGTATTTTCGAAAAAAAAATTTATATGGAAGAGACTGCGTGAAAAAAATGCCAAAAATCAACGAAAATTCCTAGGTACTTAAAACTTGTAGTTTTATAATAAAATTGATCGGGATACAAATCTGCATACTCGAAAAAATTCCACAAAAATCTGATTAAAAAGTTGAAAATTTGCTGAATTTTCGTGAGTTTTGCACAAAGCTTAGGAATTATATTTTAGTGTTTTTTGTTGTAGAATGAACCATATTTTTATAAAAAATTGGCGGAAAAATATTAGAAAAAAAATTGTTGCATATATTGTGAAAAATTTGCCGTGTCAATACTTTTTGCCGGCAGTGTAAATATTTATTTTATTTTCTGTCGTAGAATTTTTAGCGTTTTTTGTAGCATTTGCTATTTAGTATTTTTCTGATGTTTGAAATTAGCTGCTTGACAAAATTTTTTATTTTAAATTTTTTTGTTGTAGGTGGATTTTCATTCGTTATTTATGTACGCAAACCCTTGAAAGTATATATGTACTTACATATGTGTTTATTGCATCATTGACACATTGCGGCTTTTCCTGGCCAGTATTAAAACATAAATACGTCCGAAATATTTTCCTTATCTTCTTTTTAAGTATTTGCTAATATTTCTCAAACGTGCGCAACATTTTTTTTGGCTTTAATTTAAGTATTTATTTCTTTTATGACTTTGGTTTATTTTACTTATGAAATTTTTTGAAAGTTGTCTCATTTTCACTTGAATTATTTGATTTAATTTTTATTTCATTCGCTCCAACATGAATTTTTGGGTATTAAATGAATAAGAATTTATAACATTTTTGTATTGTTTTTATATAAATAAAAGATTTTGGAAAAAAATCGGTGTTTAAAATTGTTAATTTTGCAAATTTATATTCGTTGGTCCATTTTTTGTTTGAATCGCAAGCACTGAAAAGCTTGATTTTAGGAACTTCAGGGATGTAAAAGCGCTAGCAAATTTTTGAAAACAAAGTTTTTGTAACGCAGTGGAGTGCCAAGTTTTTGAAGGCTTAGACCAAACTATTCCAAAGACTAGCACATATCACTATTTTTTTTTTGAGTTTAGTTCTTTTAGTTTTGTAAAAATGTCATGGTGTATATACTTATATAGTTCATTAGAACAAACAATGTTTTCATTTTAACTACATATTGGAGCGTACATACATACATATGTGAACTGTAAACCAACTCTCTGCTACTCCTCTCCTACACAGTTGCGACTTAACAAAGAACGAGAGAGCGCTTCAATTGCCGCCTGACTATCTGGGAAAATGCGTACCGTGTGCGTGTTCTCGCTGGCGCATAGTGTTTTATGTACTCTGCCGCCTCCTCAATTGCATATATTTCTGCTTGAAAAATGCTTGCTTCGTCTGGTTGACGAAGGCATAGCTTAAAATTCAAGTTGAAAATCCATGCACTCACTAACTTCGGTTCGTCTGTAAAGACAGGCATGCCCTTCCAATCATCGCGCTCCTCCTCGACTCTATCCTCTGCTACCCGAATGTTCTTTTGGTTTTAGTAGGAATTGTTCTATGGAAAAATTTTTCGCTGAATTTTAGTATGGGTCTCTGAAGACAAGTATTATTTTTCAAATAAAATCCGCCGATTGATTCCTCTAGAGGACGAAAGAGAATATATGTACATAGACAAAAATATCATTAACAGCCTCATTGAAAGTATCCAGCACCGAATTGGGAATGTTTACGATAAGAGAATATGGGGCAAAAATAAGAGTGGCCATATAAATTTTTAGGCAAATACTAAGCCAAAAAGTATGCTTGTGATTTTTCTTATTATTTCACCAGACTACGGTAGTGAGATTTATCACTCTATATTTTTGTTTATACTTCTCTAATGGCATATGAAATAATTAGTTGAAGTCGAAAAAGGGATTCTTCTTCACTAAATAAATGTTTTTTTTAGGTAAAAAATATTATTCTTCTCGAACACAAAAAGCTTGTTTTCTCAGGTTTTTTTGTTTAAAAAATTTCTACATCTTTATTTTCGAATTTTTGGATGATGTTTGAGAAGATGTAAAAAATTTTGATCGAAACTAGGCACTATTTTATTTTTAAACTCATATATTCAATAAATCCTAGATGATGAACATGAATAAATATTAGGGCGAGTCATATATTCATGGTGTCATCCATTTTATGATGATTAAACATTTATTTTCTTTTAAATAAATATTAATACGCCTTAACAACAATGACAAAGATTTATTTTTTTCTTTGTAATTCAGCTAAAATAATCCTAATCCTTACTAAAGTTATGTTATGACAATTTTTCGCGTTATGTCACCTTGTAAATCAACCAAAATTTATTTAATTTATTTTTGTAAAAAGATGCTGAATATTACCTGGCTCTAGCTTTAGCATGAAGAGTTTTTTTTCATACCGTAGATGAATTTTGTTTTAAAATTTTTTTAAACAAGCTCTAACTTATATATTTTCATTTCATTATTTCAATTCTTTTATTTTTATTTTTAATTAATTTATTTTTTTTATATTATTCTTAAACTTTTTTCTATTTTGCAAGTCTGTATTCTGCAAATTTCTCTTCCACGGATTATATGTAGGAATGTATTGTCGTCATGGCAACGTTACAGACAAGCACGAGAATTTTCCGTCTCCAAAGTCACAATGAATGGAATTTATGACTTTAGTGATTTACTGAGAAAAAAAGTGTCGCACCGAATTTCACTTAGAGTATTTTTGGAATTTTTACTTTCTGTTTTGTTTGTGTTTTGAAGTCTAAGTATTTTAAAAATTCAACACATTAAAAATGACGGCTATATTTCACCACCTTCACGCAGAGCAGGAAAATATAATAAAAAATAAAGAAAATAAAAACAAAAAAATATTGAACGCGCGGACACTTCATTCATTTTTTTTTGTTTTATTATCCAAACACTCGTGCTATGTTGGCTGTCATTTATTATTCATCACAATTTAGTGTTTAGTTTTAATATGCTTTGGTGTTTTTTTTGCTTGCTTCTTCTTCCTCTGCTTGGCAGATTAAAGTTTTTGACATTAATTTGCAGCAATTTGCCGACTTAAATAATTTGTCATTGAAGTATATTTTCGTTGCTGATCATTTAAGAATTAAGTACGTGCAAAAAATGTTTGAGTGAAATTTCTGGAAAATTATTAAGTTGTATAAAGTTTTCCTTGAAAAATATTTTATTGCAAATATTTATTAGCAAAAATATTTTGCACGCGCAGCTCACGTTCGCGTAGCTCGGTTGACACGCGGCGGCGAACAACTGAAAGCAGCAATGGTCACTTGGTCACCACGTAAGCATTGCAACGCCGCGCGCAATGCCCTTTGCTGTTGACAGGAGCTGCTGTAGGCCATTTAATGCTAACTCTTCCTTCCTTCCTTCCTTTATTTTTTTCAATGAACAAACCTTCTTTGGCCCTTACCAACCAGCAAGAGAAGCTAGGTAATATTTGCAAAATGCAGGGAGTTTACACATTGAAGTGCATATACAGACTTATTTACATACTTCAGTTGGCCAACAGGACACTTGACGCAAATTGTCACTCGCAAAAAGCAACAAAATAGCAGAATTTTCTCTTCATTTCCTTTCCTGCAATTTCAATTAAATTTAACGCCGCTCTCTAAGAGAGCATATTAGCTACTGTTTTTTCAAGGCATCACCTGGAAGCCAGTTTCTAATCTTCAAAAAGTATACACAGTTAAAAACTTGATCGAATTTTGCTTTCGTTGAGTACATACACTCATGGACAAAAGAATAGGGGCAAAATTCACCTGTACGAAAATTTTCTAAAAATTCCGAAATTTCAACTCCTTTTGAAAAAGTTTCAGACAATCGATATAAAAAGAGAAAATTTCAAGAAGATTATTGCAAATATCAACCGTGGTTTACGTACAATTTCGCCCATTTTCATTATAATATTATTATCGTACACATGGACAGACAGACGGACAGATCGAGGAACGAACAGACAAACATGACTTAATCGACTTCTATGTTCGTTCTGAGCTATTTCGTGTATATAGATATGATTTTCTATATCTTTTTCGATTTCTTTAAGCTGTTACACACAACCGTTATTGGAACAAAGTTATGATACAATGTGCGCAAGTGCGTTCGGGTATTGAAAAAAAAAAATCCTTAAGAAAATCAAGTATTCATAAGCTTTATTTTTGAAATGATCTTAAAATTTCCTACGGGTTTACTTTCGACCAAAAGGTTAAAAGCGAAAACATTCTAATTGCGGCAACATTTATTTTAATATCACTTTATATATGCTTCAGTTATATACATAACTATGTAGATACAAATGCTATTCAGTATTTTTACTTGCGCAAGCAACAAGAGCAATTTGCCATTAAGCCAATACAAAGTCATCTACATACATATGTATGTACATTAGATAATACCACTTTAAAAGCAAACAAAAAAAAGGTCGCCGTACCCCTCTAAGTCTAAAGTATTTTTGCAAGGTAATTTCGAAAAAATATATATTTTTTTTTTGTCCTAACCTAGAGGTCGCCTTTTAACATTTATCGGTGACACCTGTGTACATTAGGATGGTCCAAAATAAGTAAAGGCGGAATTTTAATGCTCTCACCCCTGGGATTGTTCTATACCAATAAAAAATATATGTACCCTGTTTTTTTTATTTCGAAATCAAAAAAATATTTAGAAGTAGTATCTCAAAAACGAAAAATTGTTTTTCTCCATATAAAATGCATGGAAAACTTTGAACGCTTTGAGGGACCTCTAAATATTTTTTATTTCTAATTAGAAAAATTTACATACATTCGGCAGTCCATTTTTTTACATACTTCTTTAGAAAAATCTTAAGGATTTTTGTTGATCTTCAATTTACTGCCATTAGGATAGTACATTAGGGTGATAAGAACCGAGATATGGGGGGTAAGTGCTAGAACAGAGTGCCTGAGGTCAATGAACTTTCGACCCAAAAAAATTGTTCCTCGAGATAAAAACGTCGGTATAACATACTTTAAAATCTGACTGTCAATGCCGAATAAATGACAAAAAATCTTAAAAGGGGTCGCCTCTCGTTCGGCCAAAAATATATTTGTTTTGTTTTGGAAATCGCCTTGCAAAAACACTTTCGATTCAAAGGCGTACGGCGAACTTTTTTTCTGGTATGGTCTAATGTGCTTCATTTATGTACATACTCCATAAGCGAAATGCTTCACGATTTTTTTTTTTTAAGAAAACGGCAGTTGCTGTTTTCACATTCAAATGACAGCGCGCGTACATTGTTTAATCGCCAAACAGCACGCAATGTTAAAGCGCCAGGCTACTCTTAAGCTAAGCGCAACCATTACACAANATATCTTAACGAAACTTGGTACGTGGACTTCTTTTGGGCATAGGACGGATGGTATTGAAAATGGGCGAAATCGGACAATAACGCGAGCCTCCCATATAACGGTAATTTTCAGAAATACGAAAACTGCGATATTTTGGTAACTACTGAAGATAATTCACTCAAA
>NW_016157536.1:25972-29838 GCF_001687245.7 Rhagoletis zephyria
ACTTCATACAACTTTTTATTTTGGAAATTTTACCTCCAATGGAAATTTTTCAGGTGCAATTATAATTAATATACAACTGCTTTCGGAATTTCCACCTAAAAGTGTCAAAGACCTCTTTTCTGGAGTTTGGTATGTTCACGAAAGTTTAGGCCTAAAACATTCTAAAGAACTTTGCCAAAGAAATTTTGTCGAAAAAACAACCAACACCTAAAAAAATTTCCATTGAAAGCAAAATTGTCAAAATAAAAAGTTGTATGAAGGCGTGTAGAAACCTAAAAAAAAAAAAAATAATTATGCAGTTCGATTTCCCATACCCGAAATAGGGTAAAACCGTCTTCTCCGGCCATGTCTTTGAAAATGTAAAAAAAAAACTATCACAGTGTTATTGGTCATTTGACTACGTGTGCTTACTAATTATACAACCGTTTCTCTCAGCACATAAATTTGCTTCATATAGAGGTCAGTGAACTCCGAAATCGCAAGCAATAAAAAATAGTGCGGTTTTCGCCACTCAAAAGCAGTACATAATTAAAATGATTGTCGGTTAATGAAAAGTTAGTTTCAGTGCCAGAGGTCACTAACTGAAGGTGGTTATTAAATAATATTCTTGCATTGCAAATATGTAATTTATAAACTATGATATGACTATTACAGTATGTTCACTAAAAAAACGAACAGTGTCTACACCTTTTGTATAAATAAAACATAACATTGAATGCATGAGGACCAAAAGGACAGGAAAGGAAGACTTCAGAATGGCAGGATAAGGCGATAGTAGAAGTTTTCCAAAGAAATCCGTCCGTGAACATGAGGGGAGCACAAAAAAAAGATTTCCATTCTTGGAATAGAATTATCCGTTAATACAATTCGCAAAAGGTCACATGAAAGAAACGTGGTTTACTCTATGAGGACCCCTCGTTTGACAAAAACTCTTCTGGAAAAAACGATTGCACTGGGCAGAGAAACATAAAAACCGTAACTGGACCTTAATCATTTTCACCTTTTGTTTTTGGTCTGAAAAAGGACGTAAGGTTGTGCAGAGGTCCGCTCCTGCGTTAGTGGCTAATTTCTACCGACCTTTTATCAGTAAATTTACGTTTTCTCGTCTCCATTCCCACCGATTTTTCTGAAAATTAATTTGCAACTTCGTAAGACTACTACGAAACATGTACCTTTTTTTTATTTTTCAAAACCACTTACAACAACATCAATCTACCGAACTTTTGTTAGTTCCCTCGTAACAACTAACTGCAAATATACTAGGTACCTACAATATGTACGTAGGTCCCAGCAAACCAACGGAGTCCGCGAAGTGCTCAATTATGACTCCCTTTGCGGTGCGCTGATCCTCCCAAAGAGGCTCCGAGCATAGTCCCAAACGAGCATGTTCGACGGACAAAATGGTACTCATTCTATGAGGGAACTTACAAAGCACAACTATATACATTAGGATGATCCAACAATGCATGTGAAAAAGTAAAGTCGGAATTTTTATGCTCTCACCCTCTAGAATTATTCTATACCCCTTTTTTAGATTTAAGTTGTTTTTTCCTATATATGTATTTTATACTTTGAAGCGCTTTGAGCGACCTCTAAATATTTTTTGATTTCAAAATGAAAAATAGGTGTATACTTTTTTCGATATAGAACAATCCTAGGGGGTGAGAGCATTAATCCCACTTTACTCTTTTTGGACCACCCCAACGTACATATGTACATACATGTATATGTCTTCAAACTCAAGTGTGAACCTTTTCATACGCACACTCAGGACTGCCAAATGGCCTAAGCTATGAGGTGTCATATTGGGGATAAAAAGGTGCCAATAGGAAAATAAAAGTGCCAAAAAGGTGTCATTCTTTTTAATCAAAAGAAAACTATTTCATTCTTTTCATTTAGTAAGGTATTTATTTCCAATAACTTATCGAAACGAATTTTTTGTACTGCAATGCTATCAATAGTATATATTTTGTATGTATTTTTATTTGTAACTATAAACAGAAAAAGAAAGAAAGCAGCAAAGAGCTTCAATAATAGATAGCACATATGAAGGCTTAAATAATTGTAAAAGAAAAAAATAATAATAATATTATGCACGCAATAAAAGACACACCAAGCTACATAGTGTACTTGAAAAAAAAACAAAGTATGGAATTCTGATAATACAAGCCTAAAAGTGGGCAATACTGCAAAACCCAGCTAATACAAATGAAAAACTACATACACATACTCATACATACACACATATGCACATTGATGCAATCGAAATGGAAGCAGCGCCATAACTGTCATCGACAAAACAATATGTCCTCATATTTGTTTGTGTTTACTTCATTCCAGTGTTGCCAACTCCACAGATTTCGCCCATAATTTGGGATTTTCGCAACATAAAGGCCGCGTGGGATTTTGTGTCTCATTATGCGATTGTATGCTTTCATTATTATTTTTATTTGCTGTTTATTCCAACGTGACGGGTGGGATATTTAAACTTGTTTTTCCTCAAACTTTAAGTAATTTCTCTTTAACCCTTAATTTGTTAACGTCTGAACTCAGATATCGGTTTAACACGAAGCAAATAAAGTAGAAAACTTAATTATATAATTTACACAGAAAGTTTTCATTTTTCCAAGAGTAAAGACTGAGACAACGCCGACACCCACCTCTCTTAGTGGATGGATTCGTTGCCCATCTTAGACAAACTTTATATCAAAATATTGCTTGTATAGCGGCTTTCTCGAATGTAGTTAATAGAATGATGAGGTCCATTTTATGCTTTGATGGCATTATTATATTTGAAAAAAAAAAAACGTTTAGCTTGTGACGGGTGGAACAGTACTTTGTGACTGGTGGATCGAGTCACCATTGACGACACGTAGGATTTTTACACTTTTTTCCATTAAAGCATGAATTTCATAATAATTAAAATGCGTTAGCACAAAATTAAAAAAAATCAACGCCGGTTTTTATAAGTTGTAGCTGTTATACGAAAAAAAACCAAAAGCAGTCACAAAAAGAAATCTCAAAAATCAACGAAATTTTTTAGCCAAAAATGTTTTAAAGATTCAGATTAAAAAATTTGGAAATTTTGACGAAAATTTATTGAATTTTTTTCTATAGAAAAATACCAACAAATAGCTCGAAGAATATTTAGAATATTTTAAAAAAATCAACACGTGGTCATTTGTTCGAGTGATTGTATATACTCTTTATATATATTGTTCTTACAAACTTTTAATATTTAATATTCATAAATGGGATTTTCGAATTTTAAAATAGGATAAACAGGGCGTTTTCGTTTTGGGATTTTCGTACCTTTGGAGTTGGCAACACTGCTTCATGCACAACCTTGCGCCTCCCCCAGCTCCTCCGCTTTTTCCGATCAACCCACACAGCCAGTGTTGCCGTTTTAGCCCTTTGGTGGCTAGATTTAGCTACCATATATATTTTTTAGCCACATAAATTTAAAATTGCCCCTAGCCCTTTTTTTAGCCCTTTTTAGAATTTATTCATACTTGGCATGAAAAAGTTGTATATGCTTAATTTGCTTTTTTTGCTTTTATGTAAGAGATGAATTTTTAAACTAAGAAAGACTGATATATATACATATATGTATGTATTGTATGCTCCTTACGCTTTTATCCATACATACTGTAAAAGTGTTGGGGCTGTTAACTTATCTGTTAACGATTTAACTATAGTTTAAAATAGATAAGTTCACGGCCCTTAACAGGCTAAATTAGTTAAACGACCCATCAAGTCGATTGACCGTGTATGTTCTTGTGGTGTGATTGTACCAGCATACTGGTGTCGTGAGTGGTGAAATTAGCTCAATTTTCTAAGTAAAAAGTATTTTGGCGGATATTTCT
>NW_016157536.1:29849-47772 GCF_001687245.7 Rhagoletis zephyria
CTCTTTATATATATTGTTCTTACAAACTTTTAATATTTAATATTCATAAATGGGATTTTCGAATTTTAAAATGGGATAAACAGGGCGTTTTCGTTTTGGGATTTTCGTACCTTTGGAGTTGGCAACACTGCTTCATGCACAACCTTGCGCCTCCCCCAGCTCCTTCGCTTTTTCCGATCAACCCACACAGCACGTNTTTTAAAGGAATTTAGCTACCACTAAAAATTATGCGCGGCAACACTGCACACAGCACTCGAGCGAATACTGCAGCAACATGCAAAATGTATAAAAGCAAATATGCAAAAGTTATTGAGAAGCGTGCTGCACGTGCAACTACTTTAAATGGCACGACAATTGAATCACTCGGCCGAATGGTATGCGCAGAAACAGCGCAAATAAATTGAAAATGGTGAAATATGTATAAAAAGCGGCAAAATTCATAAAAAATAATACAGATAGGTATGTAAGTAGCTAAACAAGTAAAATTCGTTGCCAATGCGGGCGAACTTTTTATCGCAGCCAGGCGGTGGCATTTGTAGCAACGATTTTTCTTTGTTCGTTGTTCAAAATGTGTATAGTTTTTCTTTTTTATATTTTAGTGTTTATTTTATTGTATGTATTGTTTGACGGAAATGTATGCAATCTATTTTCAGGTGCCCATAATTGTAGGCGGACCTCCCTAACTAGGTCTACTCGAGGAGCACATTACTAACCGGAGCCCCACAAACTGGCAACGTGACTGCATGTACGTATTTATATATTGTTTATGTACTTGTATTTGTATATGAATTAACATATATATGCTATTGCTGGTAGTGGTGAAAGCTACATTTGTACCACTAATTGCCAGTTCCGGTTGCATTTACAATAATGTACTTGCGCTAATTTGAGAATTACAACGAATTTGTGAGCTTAATTTGAAAATTATACCGTTTTTGCAAATGCATATTATTTTTAAGTTAAAAAGGGAAATTATATGTAGCCTTTTTTTTTTAATTAACCACTGCCATAGCACTCAGCAGGACACTGGTTTTAACCCCAAAAAGAAAACGTTTTTTTCTAACAACGGTCGCCTATCGGTTGTCAACGGCAAACTCTCGTATACATTTTAGTTATGAAAAAGCATTGCGATCAGAATTTTGATGGCAGCACAATTTTACCACAATGCTGCATTAATATGAATAAATGAGAGCCGGTTTGTTAAATTTTTTCGATAAAAAATAAATTTACTAAAATTTATCGCCGACCTAAGTTTTCCCTGCCTTGGATTCCAAAAGTCTGAATTTTCCTTTCCACAGGGTTTCAGAAATACTCCGTAAGAGAATGACGTCACAACGAGCACTCCTTAAAGATGCAGATTTTTTTCTAAAATGTATAAAGAAATCCAACCTAGAAGAGACTTCTACTTTGAAGCTAAGCGAATGCCCATTGATTCTGTAAAATACATATTTGTCTTCGACTATCATGGGCACATCTTCGAAATGCATCCGAATCCAACTGCCGGTTGCAAAGTCAAAAGGATTATGAAATAGCCATTTTTAGATGAAAAGTGGCCTATCGATGAAATTACCAAACTATTTGCCATTTAGAGCAAGTCAATAGGCTTTCTAATGCTACGAGTCGTAGAAGACTTTGAAACTGGATTAGTCTTAAATTATCGATTCAAGCCTTTATTGACTCTAGTCTGTAGTTAAGAGTTTAATTAAGAATAGAAATTGCAACGTGAAAATTCCGAAAATAATGTTTCTGATCCATCCTGATTTCCCTTATCAAAATGTATTATATTGACAGATTCCTTATTTAGACTGTGTAAGAGTTGAAATTGATTATTATTTGCCTGGCCAAAATCGGACACAAGACGTGCTCCTACGAATCATCGTAACCTGATGTCTTCGTCTCATCTGGAACCCGATGTCAGATTAATATCCTGCCTAACCTGTCTAAAGCCACTGCAGTTCTCTAGGACTTATTGTATTCTCACTTTATTCACTTGTTAAGAATGTTGAGGAGTCACAAATTATTTCGGCCTCACCAATAATGTTTCCGCCTCACGTTACAGTTGCAGTTTTGTGAAGGCTGTCCATCCTAGGTGGCTCCGCAAGCTTGGCTATGTCGTACCAATGAACGTTTAAAGCTGTTGTGCCCAACGCTGTCAAGCAAGTGCCCTGCGCTGGCAGAATTCCATAAGCAAGGGCCCTGCGCTGGGAATGCCTGCCTTAAAGTACTCAGCGCGGCTACGCGTTCACAGACGGAGGGGGCTTGTCTTCACTTGGCATATCCAATGGCATTAGTGGACACAGAAAGGAAACGACTGAGGAGCTTTACTGGATACAGCCAAAATTACTTAGCCAGTTATAGCGCCAAACACTACATAGAAGCGACTGCGAAGTCCTGATTGGACATTTTCTCATGTATTCCTTGATCGAGACTCGTGCCAATCTGTGTAGTTTATTTAGGCATACCAGAGTTTCCACTTAATCGTTTACCTGAAGAGCCGAGCCGGGCCACAGCTTGCAATTCGTTATCTTCATTATTTAAACGCTTTGTCGATGGCGACATGAGTTTGTGGTCCGTTGCTCGTCGTTTTCATTGTGTTCGGGCTTTTAGATATTAGATTTCGATAAAGCATGTGCACATTCTCTCTTCGGGGCGTTTAAATAAGGGTTTGGTTTTGTAACTTCTTGAGAACGTTATCAGTCCTTCATAATAAAAACAAAGTGCTATGTTTGTGGATATTTTTTATCGATATATAAATTGGCGGCCGCACCGTGGTTCAAAACTGAAACTTACTGGTCATAACTTACTGGAGCCTTCATTTTTTACTCAATTTTATGAATTTTTTTTTAATGAAAGCGTATAAAATTAACAAGTGAGTCGGTTAATTACCAAGGGGAAAAAGTCAGCATTATATAGCATTCCGATATAGCAAATTTGATGCAGTTCAACAGAGCTATTTAAACGAATCGAACTGCACAAAAATTGTCATATCGATAAATTGCTGACTTATTCCATTTGGTATCTAACCAATTCAGTTGAGTTAATGAATGCTACATAATAAAAACTAGTTGAAAACAATTGAAGGGTTTTCCCCAAACGAAAAAAATGCAAAAGGAAAATTAGAATTTTAAAAAAATGTTCACCAAAATTAATGTTTTTTTAGTTTTTAGAAAAATTTAGGGTATGCAGTTTGTGCAATAAAGTGCCAGTTTAAAAAAGGCTAAGAGTTCGCGTCGATTTAAAATTTAAGGATCTATATATCTGCATAACCAAATTGTTTTAAAAACTGAAAAAAAAATTATTTTGGTCAACTGATCTCTTGAAAATTGTATAAGCTTCCATTAAAGAAAAATTAATCAAATTGAGTGAAAAATGAAGGCTCCAGTAAATTATGAAAAGTAAAGGCCAGTTTTGAACCACTGTGCGCCATAGCCGAGTGGTTAGAGGTGCCAACTTCCACTCGGTAGGATCAAGGTTCGATCGCTGCTCAGAGCAACATCGAAAATGAAATTATCTAATAGCGGTCATCCCCCCATGGAAGGCAACGACAAACCTCCGAATGTATTTCTGCCATGAAAAAGTTTAAAAATGTCTTAATGTCCTCCAAAAGAAGAAGATCGGGCAAACACGTAGAAAAATGTGTGCAGGTGCTCTTAGAGAATGTCTCCAATATTTCATTTGGACATACTAAGCCCTGAGGCGAATAAAAAAATGAAATCAATTGTTCGAATAACACCACCTTATGTATATAAAATAGCCTAGGGCTATTTTGTTTTTTACTCGAACAAAATTAAAAATATGCACAATCACAAATTTAAATTCTAGAAAAACGCAAGAATCTACATATATTAAACACAGTGAACATCTGCATAGCCTCCTGAACGTGATGACAGCGCCACTATATATCCTCCTCGGTGACTCGTAAATTTCGAAAAATTTATCACCACCGCAGTGGCAAAGTGGCCAAATGTGCGAAAGACACTGTGAACTAAATACATCCGTAAATGGCAAATGCAGCATTTTTATGCATGTCACACATTCACTAATTTATGTATGTACATAGGTACATGTACAATATACTATATACATATGTACATATGTGGATATGCAAGGCAAGTGTGTGACTACACTAAAGTAAATTTCCCCAAGGATGTGGAGCTGCTATTCTCACGCTAACCTGAGCGTATAATAAAATATCAGCATAATATATATGCATTTGTGTGCGTGCGTTTGCATGTATGCATGTCTCAACACACCTACAAAATGTAATTTTTACGTCGGCAAAGCGCTCGCCATACTTTTCGTATAAATTTTGTACCGTTTGTTTTTTCTCTTATTCCTTTAATTTAATGTCTTTTTCCCCCTTTTCGAGTGTCCTACTTAAAATGCGTTTGTTGTCATTAAAATGTTGCAACTAATTTCAGCTGCGGAAAAGCGTACGTCAAAAAATTTGCATGTGAACGTTTGATAAAGAAAAACCAAGTGGCTAACACACCTAAAAATATGCTAATTAACATGCAGTGTCATCCGCACACACACTTACATACTCACACTCTTATGTATGTAGGAAATTCCGGCGCATAAGGACTCATTTGTGTCACTCACTGGACTAACTAACTTTGAAGGGCGTATGGGTGCTAATTTATTTTTTTGTACAATTTCTCCAATGAATTTTCAGGCAATTTACTTTAATGCAGTTTAAAAGCTGCGATAAGCTTTGCATACCTAAGCCTAAGTTCTTCTTCGCACTCTCCCCCAAAAATGTGGCCTACCAGATATCAGTTTGGGTTTGCGTTTTAATTACACTTACCAATTAAAAGTCTCTTGAGGCTTTAACAAGTTTTAATTAGAGTTAATTTGTGAGCTTGCTGTGTCATGCGCGACCACGAGGAGGATCTATACACGCACATATGCACGCTAGAAGTGAAACTGAGTGCAACTGTTGAAGCGTTAATAGCGGCTGAATTTATTTGAACAAGCTTTGCCACAAAGAATTGGCGATGAGAGTTTTTCTGAATGTGAAAAGTGTTTTTAACAATATTAACTTGGCGTCCACTCCTCCATGATTGCCGTAGGACCAGATCTATTAATAATCCTTTGGGTCGGCAATATGTTGATTACAAGAAGCTTCGATGGCTATTTGAAAATCGCAGCAGTAAAAAACAAAAACGATCACACGAGGTGACCTATCGAGGTGATTCTATCTTCCCTGCTATGGAACCTCGTGCTAAACGAATCTCTGCTTCGCACATCAAATTACACTAACAGGGCAATTCTGTCTTTGCTAGTTACAAGTATTTTGTAAGACAATTGAAAGACAGTAGACAAATTAGTTTGAAAGATTTTGTTTATTCTGGCACGAAAGTCTTACAAAACAAAACTCCTTTGCAAATTTTCACGGTAAAAAGCTCTTTTGACAGAAAGCTCTTCTATATCATTTTGCTCGCGCTGCTTCAACAGTCGCAATGGCCGAGTGAGCAAAGCTCCGGCGTGCAATTCGGCAGATCCGAGGCTCGAGTGCAGCGTAATTTTTATTTATTTTTTTTAATTCAATTAACTGTTAATTTTTAGATTTTATTGTTTTGAAAAGAAAATATTATTTTTATTCTCCGTTTAAATTTTTTTTTTCTAAATTAATTTTCTTTTATTTAAAATTTTAGTGTTTTGAAAAGAATTTGTTTTAATCTCATTTAATTTTTAGGAACTCATTTTTCTGCTTTTTTAATTTTCTTTATTTTTGTGGTTTTAATTTAATTTTCTTTTAATTTTCACCCTCTTCAAATAAAGGACGAAGTTTATCAATTCATCTGAATACGTACGTAAAATTGTTAATTTTCCACAGGNAAAAATTTGCATGTGAACGTTTGATAAAGAAAAACCAAGTGGCTAACACACCTAAAAATATGCTAATTAACATGCAGTGTCATCCGCACACACACTTACATACTCACACTCTTATGTATGTAGGAAATTCCGGCGCATAAGGACTCATTTGTGTCACTCACTGGACTAACTAACTTTGAAGGGCGTGTGGGTGCTAATTTATTTTTTTGTACAATTTCTCCAATGAATTTTCAGGCAATTTACTTTAATGCAGCTCAAAAGCTGCGATAAGCTTTGCATACCTAAGCCTAAGTTCTTCTTCGCACTCTCCCCCAAAAATGTGGCCTACCAGATATCAGTTTGGGTTTGCGTTTTAATTACACTTACCAATTAAAAGTCTCTTGAGGCTTTAACAAGTTTTAATTAGAGTTAATTTGTGAGCTTGCTGTCATTTTGCTCGCGCTGCTTCAACAGTCGCAATGGCCGAGTGAGCAAAGCTCCGGCGTGCAATTCGGCAGATCCGAGGCTCGAGTGCAGCGTAATTTTTATTTATTTTTTTTAATTCAATTAACTGTTAATTTTTAGATTTTATTGTTTTGAAAAGAAAATATTATTTTTATTCTCCGTTTAAATTTTTTTTTTCTAAATTAATTTTCTTTTATTTAAAATTTTAGTGTTTTGAAAAGAATTTGTTTTAATCTCATTTAATTTTTAGGAACTCATTTTTCTGCTTTTTTAATTTTCTTTATTTTTGTGGTTTTAATTTAATTTTCTTTTAATTTTCACCCTCTTCAAATAAAGGACGAAGGTTATCAATTCATCTGAATACGTACGTAAAATAGTAACTGTCGCACAGGATTTTTGAAAAANGGCGTGCAATTCGGCAGATCCGAGGCTCGAGTGCAGCGTAATTTTTATTTATTTTTTTTTAATTCAATTAACTTTTAATTTTTAGATTTTATTGTTTTGAAAAGAAAATATTATTTTTATTCTCCGTTTAAATTTTTTTTTTCTAAATTAATTTTCTTTTATTTAAAATTTTAGTGTTTTGAAAAGAATTTGTTTTAATCTCATTTAATTTTTAGGAACTCATTTTTCTGCTTTTTTAATTTTCTTTATTTTTGTGGTTTTAATTTAATTTTCTTTTAATTTTCACCCTCTTCAAATAAAGGACGAAGGTTATCAATTCATCTGAATACGTACGTAAAATAGTAACTGTCGCACAGGATTTTTGAAAAAAAAGTATTTTATTGTTAATTTTCCACAGGTTTTACTTAAATTTTATTAATTAGTGTTTAAATTTTAATATTTATTTGTGTTTACCAGCGGTAAGAGAAAAGCGCGAGCGACACACAAGTCTTTGTCGGTTAATTTACTCCATATCTTCTGTAAACATAGGCTAATTTCCTCCATACTTCAAATCGCTTTTAAACGCCGAACTAATTCGAATAAGGATCTTGTCTTATCTTGTCTTGAACTGAAATTTGACAAGAGAAGACGGAAGTTAGTTCCAAAAAAACATCATAATTCTACTCTGTGGGAGGCACCAATAACCAAAAAGAAAAGGTTAAGGAACTCACCACTTTAAGAAATGAATAACTGTAGTTAAACATTTTCTCATAACTTTAAACTCTTTAAAATAGTTTTGCAATTCATTCATGCCATCAACTACCGAGTGGTGCCCTCATTCCCCCAACTACCTCACCCAACTACCTCATTCACTGTGCCAAAGCAGTAGAGCAAGCAAACAGAAACCACAACTTGTTAACACTCGCTGCGGTACGCTTGCGGCTCCTTGGCCTGTTGAGCAGCTAACTGAACACTAACGCCACAAGCATTTAATTAACCTAATTGAAATGCTCGATGAGCCGGAAAAGTTTAATGGCAGGAGTAAACGCTGCCAAGCACTTGTTTCCGTGCAACTATGTACATATGTACATGTGCAAGGATATGGAAAAGGATTGGAGTGTTACTTATGCACATATACGAAAAGAAGGTGCGGATTATGTACATATATATTCGCCCAAATTTTCTCATAAATGTTTGTATGTGTATGTAAGCACGTATGTAAATGCAAAAGTGCTTTGTGGAAAGCTCTTTAGAAGTTCTAGTAATCTTGAAATTTATGTATGATTTCATAATGCTAAAAACTTTCAGGGAATAAATGCGATTTTCGAGCAAAATAAATTTGTATCCAAAGGGTTTAATGCGTTAAATTCATGGCTGTGCGTGCAAATAAGTCGGTCTTGCTCAATATGTATTTATATGGGTCAATCCATGTCAAATCGACCAGTTTTGGTTTTCATTCCGCAGGGCCTAGGTTCTAGCCTAGCCGGGTTCAACCCAACATCAAAAACTAAAAAAAAAAACATAAAAAGATTTTTTCTAATAGAAATGGCAAACCTCCGAGTGTTTTTCTGCCATGAAAAACAGCTTCTCATAAAAATACGAAAAAATCAAAATCACAAATTACCGGACTTTGCAAGTTAATATTCTGAGTATTTTCAAAACTACTTTAGTAACAAAAAATACAGAATTTTGAAATTAAAAAAAAACACAAACNTTTCCTCCATACTTCAAATCGCTTTTAAACGCCGAACTAATTCGAATAAGGATCTTGTCTTATCTTGTCTTGAACTGAAATTTGACAAGAGAAGACGGAAGTTAGTTCCAAAAAAACATCATAATTCTACTCTGTGGGAGGCACCAATAACCAAAAAGAAAAGGTTAAGGAACTCACCACTTTAAGAAATGAATAATGAANAAATGAATAACTGTAGTTAAACATTTTCTCATAACTTTAAACTCTTTAAAATAGTTTTGCAATTCATTCATGCCATCAACTACCGAGTGGTGCCCTCATTCCCCCAACTACCTCATTCAACTACCTCATTCACTGTGCCAAAGCAGTAGAGCAAGCAAACAGAAACCACAACTTGTTAACACTCGCTGCGGTACGCTTGCGGCTCCTTGGCCTGTTGAGCAGCTAACTGAACACTAACGCCACAAGCATTTAATTAACCTAATTGAAATGCTCGATGAGCCGGAAAAGTTTAATGGCAGGAGTAAACGCTGCCAAGCACTTGTTTCCGTGCAACTATGTACATATGTACATGTGCAAGGATATGGAAAAGGATTGGAGTGTTACTTATGCACATATACGAAAAGAAGGTGCGGATTATGTACATATATATTCGCCCAAATTTTCTCATAAATGTTTGTATGTGTATGTAAGCACGTATGTAAATGCAAAAGTGCTTTGTGGAAAGCTCTTTAGAAGTTCTAGTAATCTTGAAATTTATGTATGATTTCATAATGCTAAAAACTTTCAGGGAATATATGCGATTTTCGAGCAAAATAAATTTGTATCCAAAGGGTTTAATGCGTTAAATTCATGGCTGTGCGTGCAAATAAGTCGGTCTTGCTCAATATGTATTTATATGGGTCAATCCATGTCAAATCGACCAGTTTTGGTTTTCATTCCGCAGGGCCTAGGTTCTAGCCGGGTTCAACCCACATCAAAAACTAAAAAAAAACATAAAAAGATTTTTTCTAATAGAAATGGCAAACCTCCGAGTGTTTTTCTGCCATGAAAAACAGCTTCTCATAAAAATACGAAAAAATCCAAATCACAAATTCCCGGACTTTGCAAGTTAATATTTTGAGTATTTTCAAAACTACTTTAGTTACAAAAAATACAGAATTTTGAAATTTAAAAAAAACACAAAAGCAAAAACTTATGTATAGCATAAAATTTTTGCCAAATTTGTTTTTATGCATTACCTCTAACTGATCACAAAGATCCTGAAATTTTCAAGGCGTTGTATAAAATAAAAATTTTTAACTTTGAAAAAAAAAAGCAAAAAAAATTAAAAATAAATTTAAATTAAACAAAAATTATTTAACATGACATGTTTAGAGTTTGAAAAAATCTGTTTATAGTTAAAAAAATCGTATTTCAAAAAAACAACTTTAAAATTTGCGGATTTTTCAAGATCAGTTATAGGTACGGTGACCATCCGTCCTTTAATTTAAAGGACAGTCCTTTATTTTAACCCCCTAATTAATTTTTGTCAAAATAAGGGACGCCATTTGTCCTTTATTTCTTAAACTGTCCTTTAAATTAGCTTTGGATTTTGCAGAGGTCAATTTTTAAACATAGAATATGAAAAAATAAAAATGTCCATAATAAAAGAGAATGAAAACCTTCGTCAGTTTGCTTCGCACCCCACTTAAGGGTCACTAATCCTTGATAATACTGATAAGCGGAAATTTATGTAATTGAAAAAAAAAATTTACTAATATTTAGACATTTTCCCAGAAAAATTAAAATACTTTGAGTCAAATTTATTGATGACAAAAGCACAGGGAAAGTTGTGCCCAGGATCGTAATGCACGCTAAGTTTTTAGATCCACTGAAAAATAACAATAAACCTCCGCTCAATGATGATAAACGCATTGTGGCAGCAAAGGATTGCGAAGTCCTTGATAAGGATTTCGTTTCATTTTTCGGAATCGGTTAAAATCCGGTTACAGAGCCTTTCGAGAAGAAGAACTTGTACAATTTAATAATATAATTAACTGGCAAATATTTGATCTAAATTACCATCATACAAGTTGTATGTTCGTACTCTACAATCATTGGGAAAAATGTCCTTTATTTTACGTTCGTTAATATGGTCACCGTAGTTATAGGCATTGTATAAAAAAAATTATCTAAACATGTTTATCATGTGTATATGTTTTGTTCTGTTGGTTTTTTCGAATTTTTTATATATACAATTTTTTTTCTTTATAGCCCAAAATATCACCCTTAAGACGAGACCAGAACCTTTTTTGTCACTATAATAGTTTTTGAGATAATCAGCCTCATNACCGTAGTTATAGGCATTGTATAAAAAAAATTATCTAAACATGTTTATCAAGATTTTTGCTTATACATTTTGTTCTGTTGGTTTTTTCGAATTTTTTATATATACAATTTTTTTTCTTTATAGCCCAAAATATCACCCTTAAGACGAGACCAGAACCTTTTTTGTCACTATAATAGTTTTTGAGATAATCAGCCTCATCGCGAGAGTCGTGTCGAATGCAAGTCGTTTTTCGAGAGTCGAATCGTATTGAAAATTCCATGCNGTGTCGAATGCAAGTCGTTTTTCGAGAGTCGAATCGTATCGAAAATTCCATGTCATTGCCTAAAATTTCCACTCGACTAGTGTATTCAAACTGAAAAACTTGGCAGCACTGCATAGTTTTCACAATTTTCGTCGTTTACTTATTTCAGCACGACAGTAGACAATGCCTTATGGTCTGATTATGCATACTTCGCATAACTTCGCACAACTTCGCATAAACTTCAAACTGTAATTTCGTATGTATGTATATAATTTGTATGTATTCCATTGCCCAGAAATTAGCAGAACTTTTAAAATCTTAGCGATCTGTTGAGTTTAGATTTTGCTTCACATTTTCTTAAGTTACACTTTTATTGCACTGGTACAAATGGTTGTGCGAAGTTATGCGAAGTATGCATAATCAGACCCTTACGCAATGAGGCTGATTAAAAAATCTTGGAAAATCACATAAATTGTGAACTTTTGAAATTTTTAATGTCTTTGGAAAACATTTTTTTTTCCTTTAGCGGAACTTTGTTGTATGGGAAAAGAAAAGTTCTGACCAAAATTCATTCAATTCGAAAATATTCGATTCCAACCATTAGTCGATTTGACATGGATTGACTCATATTTTCATTCGTACGTGCATGCATTCATACTTAAATACGCCCATTATATGCTGACATAATTTCCTACTGCGTCTATGTCACTAGGAAAATCTACTCACTCGTGCAGCGCCAATTTATTTATGTCTGCCTTTCTCCATATAATTTTTTCTTGCCTTGTTGGTTATTTGTAAATTAATATAATGGTTTCTAAGGTTTCCTGTGACAGTGAGACACACAAAGACACATATTCATAATGTAGAAAGAGCATGGAAACTATTACATAAAAATGCTTCAGCGGAGCTTTCCTCTTTCTCTGGAAATATGTATTTCTACAGCAATAAATATTACTATACCCTCCCTCGCCACCTCACTCACATAGCCAGCTTCTTCCATTTAAATATATACATACATATTTACACAGTTTATTTTGACACTTAGGCTTAGGTATTGAATTACATTTTGGCATTCGTCAAAAAAGGGAAAGAGAAAAACATATAACTGCATACATACAAATCAAATATTGTTATTCTCCGCAATAGTAATCGCTAGGGAAATTGAGCAAAAACTTATCGAAATTCATAGGCAAATGTTGTCAGGAAAATCAATATTGGTCAACTAGGCTGTGTAGCTATTCTGCGAGTATGAGTGACGGCCGAAGTTGCTAACAAACAACCAGCCTTGAGTGAAAATTTCATTGTTTTTTTTTGCACATAGTAATTGAAACGTCAATACATGCGCCGCACGCGCAAAGTGGCATGTGGCGTTGCAAATGGGTCAGGTAGTCATTGAACCATTTCCATTTCGCTTAAGTTAATGCCTTTGGGTCCTTTTGCACAACGAAACTTTTCTTGGTGTACATCTTCGCTAGCTAGACTTCGGATTCTTTCCAGTAGATAATTTCATGACCTATAAGCCCTTTTAAACCGTCTTCCTGATAGTCAAGAGGCCTTCCACTATAGGCTAAAAATAATGTCGATATATTAAGGGGGCGTGACAACTCCCGTACAAACTGAATTTTTCATACTGCATACATATCTCTGGAAGTGTTCATGGTAGAGAGTTCTGGAACTTATGCAGATATGCGAAGTCAATATCATACTCACGGAGAAAAGTGGGGCTACTGGAAAAGGGTACAAGTTTGTACCTAATTCATACACACAGCGAAAATTTTACATACATTTTTAGTTCTTTGTGGCACGCCAAGGACAATAAACAGGTATATTGTTGTTGATTTTTTTACTCTAAAATGCGAAAAAAGTAAAGAAAATTTGACATTGCAAAGTAAAATGTAAACAAAATGTACAGTTTATAGACAATTCCGAATGAAAAATATCAAAATTGCAACCCTGCTGATGCTACCTATTCAATGTGCCTTGAAATCTTCTACGGTTTTATGGTAAAGAACTATCATTAGTTTACTTAATACTTAAAACGTTGTTAGATCTTTTACGCACCTTATAAAACGCGAATTCGCTACAGGTAACACAATATAAATATATGTAGGTGAGCAGTAAATTATGATTTTAATTTTTTCCAAACACTTTCTCGACAGCATGACATATACATAGCTTCTACAAAAAGCATTTTTAATGAATATTTGTATTCCTTGTTTTCCCTTTCTATTTTTTTCCATTATTATTTTTTTATTTGGTACCAGCTTCTCTTGGTTATTTTAATGCTGCAATTGCCACATTTCTTAGCCCATCTGCAACCTTTTGTTATTCTTTCAGCATTGACTGAGTAGGAAGTTTATTCTATAATTATTTTTAGGAGGTTTTTTCTTTTATGACCTTCTCCATATTTTGTCATTATAACAAAGTGTGTATATCTACCTGTTCAAGTTAAAATCATTAGTTTCAAAAATTATCATTTTCTCGCAACCACATATGTACATATATACATTAGGGTGCACCACCCTCCATAAAGAAGTCTGTAGTGTTTTCCCATCGGAAATATAAAATTTATTAGATATATTTTAAGACTTTCGCCAAAATATTTTGGAAAAATATTAAGATTTACGTGAGCTAGATCTATTTGAAAATATGTACCTCCAAAAATCTACTTTTTATAAATAAGTAATAATAATTTTTAAAAATATTTTTTTTATACCTATTATATTTTTTTAAAACTTAATCTTAAAAGTTTTCTTTGAAAATGTAAAAAAAAAAATTATAAATAGCATCATTGGATTCAAAATAATGGAAGCTTTTAAGTGTATTTTCAAATCGGTTTAGCTCATGTAAATTTAAATATTTTCCCCAAATATTTTGGTGGAAGGAAGGTGAAATATAATACATTGTTTAATTCCGGTGGAAAAACTGCAACTTTTTTTAAAGATGCACCCTAATGCTCATTAATAAATGTTCGCTTAAAGTTTCTCTTGTTGCTTTGTGTCTCGTTTTTTTTCAATATTCGTCTGCGTGTGCCATAATTTCTCGATTTTAATGGTTGCTTTTATGCTGTCACTATTAAATTGGTACAGATAATACCTATACAATAAATTTATGAAGTAAAAATACACGAAATCTTTGCTGAAGACGTGACAAAATATTTGGTAAAAGCACACATGCATAGGTACATTTGTTGGAATATGTATGTACGCATAGGTACATTTGTTGGAATATGTATGTACCTAAGTATATGAAAGTGGATATCTACATATGTACACACATACCATCTGTGTGGACCATTGCGGTCCCCTTTAGTATTTTTTTAGACATTAGCAACAATCTTGTCGCTGCTTTGGCCGCATTTCCACCTTTTAGGTATCTATGTCAATGGCTTAGTTGTCGCCATTGCTGTCGTAGTGACTCACCTTCACTTTCTCCATATCCACTGCTAATGTATTTGTGGATTGGATGCTGTGGTTGTCTAAAAGCCCTTTTTGTACAATATATTGGTGGTTGTTATGTGCTTGGCAACACGTGCGCATGTCAATAATTTCGTCTACATGAAAATCTCCCTCAGCACAGCAAGAGTTCTAAAGTGAAGTATTACAAAATCACAGGGTTGCTGCAGATGCACACAGAACGTATACATGCCTGCTTGTGGGTGGGTAGAGTGCTGTTTTGTGCGATAAGTATTCTCTCCAAGGGATGCTGCCAAATTACCACAAATTCGCTTTGAAGCACACATTCCCACATATAATGTCGTTTGCGAATAGTTTTGATTGGCGAATTTTTGAAACTCCATTTTCCCTTTTCTTTGGCTGCAAAAAAAAAATGAGGTTGATTTCAAATGGGTGCCTCGCAGCCAGGCGTTTATGATGGGTTTGATTGGCTTGCAAGATTGGCTGCTTCGAGTAAGGGATTTCCTTGTATGGTGACACCTGGCAACGCTTTTGCAATTAACTCGAGCGACGCCGCTGACAAATATGAAACATCCATTATTTCGCAAACTCCCGCCCAAAATTCCCCTACAGTTTCCAATTTCAAGGCCGAATCAAAGTATCATACGACTCATACCGCACAAAGCGTTATCGTGAACGGGATGCTTCTCATACCGGGCGATCTCCGCAGTTTTTTAGCCTTGCGTGGTTACTGTGAGCCTTTTCCCGGATGGCGATGGACGATCTGCTTTCTCCGCCCTCGTAGAACCAGAACTCAAATAGAAAATCGCGGAGGGCCTCCAAAACAGGTAATCAGGAACCATCTTCGCCTCAACTAGAACGGTACTACCGAGCTCCTCTGCGGCAACAATAAGCCCAGCAAAGAAAGCAAACAATAGCAGCAACCGTATCCATCAACAATAGCACAAACGTAACTAACATGGTTCCCTGTTATAGGGAGTTCAAAGCCAATGCGTCTCACAAAAGTTTGGCAAGCCGAGAGACTGTCAACGCAAACACCGAGCATCCCAAACTCTCCAGTAGTAAGGTCAACGTCATGTGAGACCAGTTGCGGTTGGTCACAGGACCACCGTGACGACCTGCAGTAGGGCCAAAGTCTTCAATAGAAGACACCATTCTAGAGGCTTTCACCAAGGCCGCTTCGAATGCCGCTTCGCCAATTATTGGTGGCCAGGCCATCTCGCCGATTAGGAAGGATCAGGTCGTCGAGGTCTATAAATAATTCCTGATTTCGATCTCATGTGGTACGGAAAGTTTAAGTCGAGAAAATCCAATTATCTGTGGAGAATGCCGCGGTAACAGAACCGACAAGGGCCCAAATACATACACACAACATGAAGTAGCAACATGTTAGAAGATCATAGGCGCCATACACAAAAAAAAATAGGACGGTGCCCAGGCGCCAATAATCGAAGCGGGACAACCCTGGTCCGCATCCATAATGCACAGTCTGGTTGATTTCTGACGGACGTAAAGCTAGTAGATCTGCGTAGCTGTACAATGCTGCGAAAGGCAGAGTAGACAAAGTCTACCTAAGAGCTCGTCTGAAAGTAGTTGTAATCCGAGATATTCCATTACGGGCCATAGCGAAATCTTGCATACCGAATTTACCAACAGGATCTTTAATCCTTCAACTTCATACCTACTATCCGTATTACTAGCTACTTGCATTACATTACATTTTCGTGCCACTAACGCTTGCCACATTTGAACTAATTAGAATCAAATTACGCAAAAGCACGCCCGCGCAAGCATAACATGCAATGGCAATAATAAAAATAATGACAATAAGAGTGAAGATTGTTGTTTAAAATATGTATGTACATATGTATGTATATGAAAAATATATAAAATATAATATCAAGAGCAGCTCAGAAAATTTTTAGCTTTTAAATACGAAAATGCATATTTTACAGGCGAAATTCTATGTTTGCTCTATTTTTACTAATTTCACTCGCAAACAAAATGAAATAAGAAAAATATGAAAAATAAACAAAAATATTGCATGACTAGAACACGTTGACAACCAACCAACCGGATATCCTTCTAATATTGTATATCCACCTCCAACTGTAGAACTAAACTCCAAACAAGCGTGCTAACAGGGTTATGGGCAGAGGCGTAGTGCGGCTTACTGAATGCAGGAATGTATTTTTAAATCAAAGAACAATAAAATATTTGGTAAAACGTTTTAACCGCTTAACACTTATAAGTTACAGTTTTTTTTTTACAATTTTATGTATTATGGCTAATAGAGGGTTAAAATGTTTAGCAAGAAAAATTACTGCAAAGAAGTAACCGAAGATAAAAAAAGGTCCTATTAAGGGATTACACCACCCTGACGGTCGAGAGTGTAGGTTAAAACTGATTTTTGTTCCTGACGCAGATATGAGGTTTATAAAAACAGCTCTATTTGACATACATATATAAGCTGCATATTTAGGACATTTTTTGCTAAACAAAAATCAAAAGTTATAAAATGCGGTTATAAAAGTCATCCATTAGCCTCTTAAGACCTGGGCATAAATAAAACATTTTCGTTATTTTTTTATTTTCATATATTTTTTTTTATTTTTTCTATATTTTTGGAAGCTCAATAATCTATAGGATGTAACACAAGCATCAGAAGTGACCGCAAACTGTCTCTACTTGTTACAAATTTAAATAATTTAAGAAGAGGTTAATACCCCCTTTTCAAGATGGTATACAAAATTTCTCAACTGGGCGCATAGTCTCCAAATTACAAACAATTTTTCGCTTATTTAAAAAGTTAGTAGCTATGGCTCTACTTATGGAAGAAATTTTATTATTTTATTATTTGCAAAAATAGCAGTGGTTTAAAGAAAATGACATGAGTTGACACAAAAACTATTAGTTAATTCATAACTTAAGACCGGGACATCGAATCAAAAAGTTTACGTATCGCTACAAACAATTATATAAAGAATTTGTGGTAAAAATTGTTGATACAGGGTAGTGTCGTTATAAACAAATGTGGGCTTGAAATAAAAAATTATCCATAACCCGACTTCAAATGTAATTTATGTGTTCATAGACCTAAAGTTAAATTAAAAGAGAAATGTTTTTCATACGAAGTTCATTAAAAATGAAAATTGCGTAGTTAAACTGTTCTACAAAATTTTGGTATTCGAAGAAACAAAACTACGATGATAAGTTTTTAATTTCTTTCTTGCCTTTTTTATTTTATCAAACGCTGTGTTTTTTTTTTGATAAAACTGTCAAATTTTAATTTTTCATATTCTATTTCCTCCAGGGTTCGTATTTGCACACACATGCTCTGCTCACACACACGCCAGAAACACATTCAACTTGTACTCACTGCTCATACACATGTGTGTGCATAAGTGGAAAACAAACTCTGCTCACAGAAAAGTGTGTGCTGTTTGTTATTAAGCACATGCACATGTGTGTGAGCCGATTTTTGTACAAATTTCAGCCCATGCACATGCACATAATATATTTTTAAAAGAATTTGTTTATTAAACGTTATTTTTTGAAAGACAATTCAATAA
>NW_016157536.1:47855-49854 GCF_001687245.7 Rhagoletis zephyria
TATTTTATTTTATTTTATTTTATTTTATTTTATTTTATTTTATTTTATTTTATTTTATTTTATTTTATTTTATTTTATTTTATTTTATTTTTTTTTTATTTTATTTTATTTTATTTTATTTTATTTTATTTTATATTAATTTATTTTATTTTATTTTATTTTATTTATTTTTTTCTTTTATTTTATTTTTCTTTTATTTTATTTTCTTTTCTTTTCTTTTCTTTTCTTTTCTTTTCTTTTCTTTTCTTTTCTTTTCTTTTCTTTTCTTTTCTTTTCTTTTCTTTTCTTTTCTTTTCTTTTCTTTTCTTTTCTTTTCTTTTCTTTTCTTTTCTTTTCTTTTCTTTTCTTTTCTTTTCTTTTCTTTTCTTTTCTTTTCTTTTCTTTTCTTTTCTTTTCCTTTCTTTTCTTTTCTCTACTCTTTCTTTTTTCTACTACTTTAACTACGCCTCTGGTAAATACATGTGCATATGTATGTATATACAAATAAATACATTCGTTGAATACATGAATAATTATATGTCCTTTGCAGCAGTCGAATAAACTGCAACAAAACCAGCCAAAATATGCCGGCACACAAGTGTTTCGGACAAAGTATCACATTCCACCATATTTGTGGTATACCAACTCAATGCGCTTTCTAACGCCTTATTTTGCGGCTTGCACTCTGTCTTCATTTCCTGCTCTGGAAATGAATATAACAAATTTTTATTTCGTACTTATGTATTTATACATATACATATGTATATTTATCCCTCACTTCTCTCATTCTAACAAGTACTCGTATCGCCCTCACTTCAACACTTGTTTAATGGCGCCAAATAGCAACGTAATACCAAGCAAGTTCCCCTTCCATATCCTTCCTTTCGAAGGCACGACGGGCATGTTTTCCTTGCTTTCATCTAAGTTTCTATTTTCCGCCAGCGAAATGTGTTTATATCATGAACCGAACACGTACATACATATATCTACATACTTTTGTGTCAAAGTGTAAGTTTAGTTTGGGGTCTCCTAATTTATTCATTCACTTTTATTTGGTTTCCGTTTGTGTTGTTCTAATTATGAAATCATGCGAAACCTTTCAAGTGTCGTAACAAGTACATACTATTTATGTACATATGTACATATATAAATTTTTAGCGCGAAAGGAAAACCGTCAAAATCCCCAAAAATCTTAAAATCGTTATTAAAACAACAGACTTGTAAAATACTAGCTAGAGAAAATACCGCCAACGAAAGCCGTAAGATAGGCGGTTTTGCAATTGGTCAATGGGCGGTTTTGCAAAAACATCGACGATAGAATTTTTTCCTAAGATATTAAAATAGCTAACAGAAATGTAAAGAAAAAATTTTATTTTTCTATATAATCTCCCTCTACTTCAATGCAATTCTTACATTTATCGTATTCTGCCCCCTTTATTTCTTCAGAAAATAATCGCTGGGGTCAGGTCTGGACTAAATGGTGGGTGGTTGATTTCTGCAAATCCAATTTCGGCCACGACACGCCTTGCAACTCTCGCAGTCCATACACTGTACACTGTTTTGTTCTTCGTTGTGAGGAATTCGATGACGTAGTATGATGTATTTATTATAGAAGTTTGGCTTGAGCCTAGAGACTTCTAATAATAGCCGTCATCGATTCGCCACTTCGCTGCTTGCTATGTTTGAGTTCCGGTCGCTTAACGAAAAACAACAAAGTTAGCTAGCACGGATAGACGATAGCGAGTTTGGTTGTACCTCATTGAGTTCGTTCGTTTCGCCACTTTCTAACTGTTGGCGAATCGATGACGGCTAATAANAATAATAATAATAATAATAGATTGGCGCTTACACATACGTTAGTGTTTGGCCGAGCTTCTCCTCCGATTTGTGGTGTGCGCCTTAATGTTGTCACGCAAAGGGGGGGAACTACAGTTTTACACCGACTCCGAACGGCGATTGTATTTTTATGAGAAGCTGTTTTTCATGGCAGAAATACACTCGGAGGTTTGCCATTGCCTGC
>NW_016157536.1:49879-59965 GCF_001687245.7 Rhagoletis zephyria
TCAAAGCATACTGAGCATCTTTCTCTTTGACACCATGTCTGAAATCCCACGTGATCTGTCAAATACTAATGCATGAAAATCCTAACCTCAAAAAAATCACCCGTTATCAATTAAAATTTATAAACATACAAAATGTCTCAATACATACCTTAAGAATGTGACTAAGTCGCTGCTGTTTTGCAATCTAAAAGAAGAAATTACATTATAATTAAATAAAATTGTTAAATACGTATTCTTACCTTCAAAATTTTCGTAGTGACCCCTACAAGACATCTGCCGGTCATATGACTTGTCATCTGACTGGGAGATCTGCAGCCTTTTGGCATCATATTTTACGTCAGAATTGAAGGGATTTCTGTAAAATCTGTCCAGTTCTCTTGGTACATGTGATTTTGCATCTCTTTTCATCATATGGCCTTGATTGATGTTAACTTAAGGTCTCTGTTTTACTGCCTTAAAATTGTTGGGAAATTTTTACAGCGTTCTTTATGTGTATTGGTTTTTATTTGAATGTGTTGAGAATCGGTCAGTCTAAAATGTCCTTTTCTTGTAGGGACATTTCTTCACAGTATGTGTACTGTCATCAAAACTCCGATGTTCCTAACTTGCTCGCTCTAACGCATAGAATTCTTGTTAGAGTACGAATTCTTATAGGGTATGTAGCTCTAACAAAGTTACATTTTTTGACAGTTCGAACAAAAAATTTGTGTGTGGGTGAGATGACTAAAAAGTTGTGAATGTGTTTGTAAATCGTTTGAATTTTAGGGGAAAGTGGTGAGCCGTGGCTGGCAGGGACATTATCATTTTAAGACATTTCTCTTTTTGGCGGGCACTGTTCTAAACACATCAGGTTCTTTCCCGTACGCAACGTGGGATCCCGCGGGTACCCAAAAAAGCCCAGAAATCATTCTCGTACTCAACAAAATTGGTAATAGAGAGCGAAAATTGGAACGTATTGGATCGTAAATCTCTTCTTTTTCCTGTCCGAAACAGCCCGGACTTTTTCTCCGGGTAAAAATGGACAAAGCGTCAAAGTCCATATCAGCTGTTTTGTGTTTACATGTTGCCTGCATTTACTGGGTGCTTTTAAGGGATAGTGACGTAGTTTCAATCTTTATATTCTTTAGATCAAATTTGTGAAACCAAAAATTCTATTTCCAAGAGTTTGCATTTAAGTGACAAAAACAACGTGAATCAGCTGTTTCCAGTGATGTGCTGAGTCAATGCCCTTAAGTATTGATCGATATTCGGTACCGATTTGAAAAGTATCCGATACTCTCGATACTTGGTACCGAAACATTTAGGTTTCGAATAAAAGCGCACATAGGCCAAAAATATAAAAAAAAAACGGTTCAGGGGAGACTTGCCTATAAAAACCCGAATGTAGGAGCCAATAGAGCTTTTAATACGGATTCAAATGAAAGATTTATATATGTCGGTTCGAGGCCATAATGCAGAGAATCTCTTACTTGGTTGAAGCATTTTTGTTCCAACTGGCAGATTCTCTAACCAGTTAGCGACAATTTTCGAATCGGCATCGGTTTTGTTGACGTATCATATGAAATATTTTTACGTCAACAAGTACGATATCGCTCCGAAACTTGTCGCTAACTGGTTACAGAATATCCCCCCTGAAAGGCTTTTTCATCCGTAAAAGCATTTTTCTTGAACCCTGGTTCAACTAAGATTAAAACTGATAAAATAATATTTCTCTGTTGCGATAAGTTCAAGTATTTTAGCCGATATCATAACTATAAATTAGTAATTAAAGTTTCTTCTAAACTTGAAATGCATATAATGGTGAAGGTTTAATGTAAAGAATTGGTATCGGGTACCGAAAAGGAAGTATTGGGTGCCGAAATCTATTTTAAGTGTTGGTTACCGAGTATTGGGTACCGAAAGTTCAGCACATCACTAGCTGCTTCACAAATTCTGGGCACGAAATGTGATTTTTTGCGTTCCCGTACTTCTGGATTATGTTCCATTTTTGAGAGCAAACTTTTCGCTTATTCTCTTATTACCGGATCCGGTCCGGATTGCTATAGGACCTTCGCACGAGGCGATTTTTCAGGCAACATTTAGTTGAAAGCAAAAATCGCCTCGTCCGAACGGCCTTTCAACTAATCGCTTTCAACAAAGTTGGTCGCCAGCCAACTTTGAGCTCGTTCAACTTTTTTTCCTTGCAACCCTGTGTTTGTTTACATTCTGTATACATACTTTTTTCTTTTTTACATTTATTTTATCTTTCAGCTTCGATAAAAGCATTCCTACCAACGCATGGCTTACCAAACTTACGCCAATTGATAAAATTTTGCGTTTTAAATTCATTTTCAATAATGTAAATAACAATTCGTGTTGAATCGAAAATCGCCTCGTCTGAATAGGGATGGCAATTTTTTCACTTTCATCTAAAATTTCCTCACTTAATTAAGAAACAAAACAAACAGAGTTGATCACAAATTGATCCAGATTTCTATCAGCATCACTCGATGTTGAATTTTCGTAACTTTTCTTTATCCAAATAATTTAAAATAATAAATGAAATCTCGATCGGCAATTACTCAAACGCAGCTAGCCAAAAATGGAGTTGCATTTAGGTGACGAATTTTGTATGGACAAATGTACATTAAGAGTAGCATTTAGCTCTTTTTTCACAAAAAACTTTAGAAAACCGTAGTAGAAATCATAGTAAATTTCTTAAGAACTGCGTGCTGCCTTAAGCGAAGCGCACATTAGCGCGATTCCATCGTTGCGAATACGTTGCGAATTCGGCTGTTAACTTCGAATCCGCAAACGTGCGCACACTTGAGCGATTTTTTCGCGTCGATTTCCGATGTACAATTCACTAAATTTTCCCTTTATTTCGTGTATTTTCACACTCGACGTGCCCAAATCGTACAAAATACTATTATTACGAACGTTTTTATTAGTTTTTGTACATTACACGTTTTTTTTCTTTGCCTTTATTGCTGTGACACCTTTCTTCTTCTTCTTTGACGCATTCAAAACGCTGCAAGCCGCGTTTCGAACGCGTCAATAGAGAGGAACATTGAATGTTCGAAAAATTCGCAGCGACGGAATCGTGCAAGTGTGCGCCAGCGCATTAAAATGTATGGGTAGCATTGTTGTAATTTTTGGGCTTGCGGATTCGCAACGACAGAATCGCGCCAATGTGCGCTTCGCTTTAAGGAAATTTGACTCAAGAAAATTTCTTAGCCATTTCTTGTACGTCATTTTATATGGATTTTTTGCTTTTCTTGAGAGCTGCATACAGGCCAGTACGCAGTTCTTAAGAAATATACTACGCCTTCTACTACGGTTTTCTAAAGTTTTTTGTGAAAAAAGAGCACAAGGCAACCCAGGATTGCAACAGAAATTTATGCCCGTTCCATTATTTCTTGAGGAAAGAGTAAGGCTATCTGCACACTTGTCGTCCAATCATAGTTGCGTTATCGTCTCGCCCTGAAATTTTGAGCCGAGCACATGCATTTCAAAGGAGATCTGCACACTTGTCGTTATCGGCTAGTTATCGGCAAATCGTAGAAGATGCAGAAACGGATAAGTACGGCACTGTCGTTTGCTAATCGTTGTGCACGCATTGTTTGTTTACATTTTATGGGGGAAAATTAGTGAAAAAGTTAATATTTGCATTAAAATTGTATAAAAATTAGTATTTTTTTGCATAAAATCTGTGGAAATTATTAAAAAGTGGATAATTGCATTAAAATTTAATAAATATGAGCGTTTTAACTATAAAATATGACGTAATTGTATTAAGTCTCTGTGTGCATACACAAAACACATTCCAGGAAAAGAAAAGAAGAGATATTACTGGAAAATTACGTCTAGAAATGTTGCAGCACAGTCTATATTTAAAAAATTGCAGGTTTTTGTAAATATTTCGCGAAAATATCAACCAAAAAAAACAGAAAATACCTGCTCCAAGTGAATTTTTAGACGCCAAATGAATTGAAATATCACGACCAAGTGTGCAGAAGTGTAATCGTCATGTAATCGTTGCTTCATGACGATAACTATGACTCAACTATGATTGGACGACCAATGAGCAGAAAGCCTTAAAGTGAGCTTTCATCATGAGTGAGCGAACAAAGTTTTTACGTCAAGAACAGCTGTTCATTAATTTTTTACCGTTTCTGAATTGTAACGCGTGAGCGCTCGTGCGTTTGGTGTGTCATAGCCTCACTGGCTTCGGCATTGCCTTTAGTTTTTTCTTTTTAAATTTTATTTATTCATTAGTTTTTGGTTTACTCATGTATATTTTTTTTTGTGGGTGTATGTTTGTGTAGAAGTAAGTATGCATGTATGACATTACAGTTTATGTTTATTTTATGCGTTAAAATTACATTTATGAATATCCATTCTCGTTAAATTTTGCGTCTACTACAATTTATAATTTTGTTTTTTTTTGTTTTTTTTCTTGTTGCGTCCATTTTCATCCACTCAAAGACTCAGTTATATTTAGTTTTTGTTTTTTGTATGCAGTTTAATATTTTTCGTAATAATATAAACCTTACATGTATATTTTTTTTATTATTTTTTTATTTTATTATATCTTTTTTTGGGTTAGAGAGGAGTATGCGGAGAAAGAGTAACATTGTGAGTACGCTCTGTTTTTTGTTGCCTGTTGCTTTGCCTGCCTTCGATTGCGTACCTATTTTTTCTTCTTCTTCCTCATCTTCATCAAATTCATTTCTCCAGCGACTATGTATGGATGAATTATGAAAAATTACTTATGAATTATGTGCTCTTACTTCTATGTATGTATGTACGTATGAATGTCTTTTTTTAGTTATGAATTTAAGTCTGAGTATGTGCGTGTTTCTGCTTTATAACGTATTTGTTATGTTTATGGTATGCATGACTGACGTATATACTTAGGTTTACGTATTTTTTTATGAATTAATTTTTCATGAATACTATGCATAGGTTATGCGATTTGTTGTATGTGATGGCATGCTATTTTGATTCAATTCGTTTCACTATAAACTAGGTATATACATATGTATGTATGTACGTATGTACTATGTATGTTGATGTAGCGGAATTCTTGTCCCGCTGCCATTCGCTTTGCATTCTTTTGATGCTCACACTATGTAGGTATGAGCCTTGAGTAATTAATTTATGTAAAAAAATTGCCAGATTTTATCCTACAAAACGCCTCCCTTTTCTAGCCCACTATTTGTTGCAAATTTATTTGTTAATTTAATTAATTTGTAGCATAGGTATGTAAGTATTACGTCTATTTTCATCATTATTGAATATTTAAATTTAATTGTATTAAAATTTAGTACTTAATCGTAAATAGTTTTCAATAAAAGCGTTTTCGGGTCATGCAAGCAACACAAATTAAAGCGAATATCATTATTTTTTTTAGTAGAAATTTAATAAATTATTTTATAATTATGTAGGCGATTATATGCTTATGTTTAGGTATGTATGTATGTATGTACGACTCTATGATTCATAAAATCGCTGTGGCGGCATGTGAGCGTGTGTGAGTTATGATGTGCGTATGATGAATATTCGATGAATTCGTTAGATGTCAAACTTCTTTTTTCATTCTTCCCTCCTCTAGCTTTCATTTCAATAGCAATCTGTGGCAATTTGTTGTTGTAATGTCTTCACTTTGCATGCTATTGTACGGGACGTATTTGTGTTTTCATCCATTCGACGAAAGAGTATTTTTTTCTTCTTTTTCATCCATTCGATGAACGAGTGTGTAGTACTCATTTTTTAGCCCCCTTGAACATCGCATTATAAAGTTCCGTAATTCTCGCATCAACTACATATTTTGTTTATCCATTTAATTTATATATACGAGTACATATCTACGTATGTATATAAGAGTTAGTATGTATATAAAGTGAGAGTAGTTAGTTATGTGTTTATGAATTTCTTATACCTACATAAATATGTATGTATGTTTGTTAATATTTACTTTTACACAGTATATGTTTGTATATAGTATTTATTTGCCAAAAAACACGAATTTTGTAAACGTTTAATTTTATAGAATTTTGATTTTTGATTTCAATTTGAAAATTTTTTCAAGAGAGCGTACATATGTATGTATTTGTATACGTAGTTGTAATTTCGAGTCAATTTTAATTGGAATTTTTTTAATTGTTAAATTTCGCTGCCTAAATAATTTTTTTGCGTTTATTAGAGAGAATGGTTTCAATTTTATATAATTTGTTTTTTTTTTTAAGAGAAATGTCAGTTACTTACATACATATAGTAAATTTATGTATGTATATACCTTGATATTTAAAAAAAAAATCTTCACATTTTGCTTGCCTCTATCGTTCAACCTCTTTTTCGCGTAAATTTTCCAATTTAAAATATGTATACACACATACAGAATTAAGCTAAATGCTAGTTTTATATGTATTTATGTTTGTTAATTTTTGTAATATTTTTTTTTTTTGTATATTTATTTTAATTCTTTTCTTTGCGTTTTGCAAGCAATAATTTCACAACACTACATTTATTTGTTTATCAATGGTAAATCGACAATTTTCGTATTAATTTTAATTTTCTTTTAGTTTTTCATGAAGACAAGATTTTTCTTATAAATTTATATTCAAAAATTATATTAAAAATACGCTAATATCAAACTGTTAGTCTATTTTGGTTGTATGTATATATGTGTTTATGCGTGTTTATACAATGACTTGAATGTGTGTAAGCAAGTAAAAATGATACTCAGATTTTACTAAATTTCATTCAGTCAATAACAAAATTTTAATTATTAAAGAATCTAAAAAACAAGTATTTTGGACTTTTTATTGAAACACAATGAAAACATAACAAAAATTAACCCACAAATTTTTTGCATCAAAAATATATATTTCGATAAGATAAAAATTAATTTAGGTTTCTAATACAGTTGGGATTATCAAAAAGTTAATGATAAAAAACTAGACTTTACACTGAGGTGCACAAGGCAGAAACAGGTCTCCAAACTAAAGATGACTAGGGATGCCGGAAATTCGTTCAAAAATAAATAAAAATTGTTTAGATTTACAAAGTAATTTCATAAAATATTGGTTTTAAGCCATTTTGATTTAAACAAAAGTAACGTTAACAGATTTATAAATAAGATATATTTAAAAACATTTCACTAATTCCAAAAAAAGTTTTAATTTCTGTTAAATTTGACAAGAAAAAAGGAAATAATTAAAAAATAAAATTTACAAAAAAAGTATTTCATAAAAACTATGTCAAAGCAAAAATTAAAAAAAAAATTTGAATTAGGCCTTATATATAACAAATTTTTTATTTACTTAAAAAAGTACAAATAAATAAAAACCTATAATTTAAAAAATTTGGTTTAAATGAAATTGACATCTTTAAAGGTAATAAAAATGAAAACTTTATAAAAGTTATTATACAAAATTGTTTCAGTGAAATTCTAAAATATTTTATGTATAACAATTTTTTTATTTACTTAAAACAACGTAAACATTTGTACAAAAAAATTAATTAATAAACTAAAATTTATTAAAAATATGGTATTTAGTAAAATTTGCATCTTTAAAAGTAATAAAAACAAAAATTTTAATAAAGTTATATAGAAAAAAAAAATTTAATTCCAATTAAATATTTTAAGGCTATTGACGCATTGGAGAAGTTAAAATAAGAAATAGAAAATATACACCAAATGTGGAAAATGTTAATTATAAATTCCTAACAAAATTAACACTAGTTTTTTCTTTCATCAAAAAATCATAATATGGCCAATAAGTTTAATAAAATATGAAACCTTAAGTTACAAAAAAAAATATAAAAATATTTTCATAAAAACATTAGAAAAAAAAATTTTAAAACTCTTTGTTATCAAAAACAATTTATGTATTTTTGTAATAAAGTTTATATATAAAAAAATTACTAAGGGCCGGTTACTCAATGTCTGGTTAACATTTATCTCCGATTAACCATAGTTATCGACGTTAGCGAGTCTCTGTTGTATGCATGGAGTCGAAGACGTCGATAACGATGTTTAACCGCAGATTAGTGTTAATCAGACATTGAGTAATCGACCCCAAGTATAAAATTGGAATAAAAATTATTTTCGAAAATAAACCTAACCATCATTGAGAAAAAACATTTTCGTTATTATTTATGCATTTAAAACCCGTAAATGTAAATGAAAGTAAATTTAAAAAATAATTATCTTTTGAAATAAAGTATCGCAGTTGGAAAATATTTACATGAAAAGCCAGAAAAAAATAGAAAAAATTTTATCATTAAAGTTTTTAAGGGAAAATTTGTTATAGGAATTTAACTGGTAATTATAAAAGCAATTTTAAGTATTCCGATTAAAAATAGCACCCAAATTCATAAAAATAATAAAGCAGGCTTTAATTGCCTAATAAATCGAAAATTTGTTATGAAAATTCCATTATTATATAGCTTTTTAAGACTATTTTTATATAAAAAAAATGGATCCACAAACATTTAAATTTCTTATGGGCTCCAGAAAATTTTAGTTAACAATTTTTTAGTGAAATTTATAAAAAAATAACATTAAAACAGGTTAAACCGTTTAGCGGCTTGAAAAAAATCAAAAGAATCTTGCCGGCTCATGAATAAAAATATATTTGAAGTTAAATGTATAAAATATATTTTAAATAAGCGTGAATGGTTCGTAATTAGTGAATAAAACTTTTCTGTAAAGATAATTTTATTAATAACTAAAAAATAAATAAATATGTACATACATTTTTGATATACATCAAAAATCATTTATTTATTAAAATCGATCGAAAGAAATCGATCGATTTATGTCCGCCAGATGCAGGGGTTCTAGTACAAACTAAAGCAGCAAAAATGTACATAGATATGTCAAAAAAACTGGCAATATAATATTTTTCATACGTAGTAAATATAAATAACCAAGTTTAACGACTTCAAATAAAGCGTAATTTTTTACAAAATTCTAAAAACTCGTATTTTTATTTAATGAATGAAAAATAACGACGAAACCCTCAGCCGATCGCCACTTCCTCAATTATTTACCACCAATAGCTTAGCAAGCACACAAACCCAAGTCGGTAATGCGGCACAAGTTTGCGCAGACTCTGAGCACTGCACTCGACCGCCAAATTTTGCGCACATCAATCGGCAAGGCAGTGCGCGCCACACGATTCCAGCCAGCGAAAGTGGTGCGTCAACAAATGTTTTTTTGGTATTTTAAATACAAGAATTTCAATAAAAAAAAATATCACAACCTTTAGTGCAAGCCACGCTCCAGCTGGGAAAAAGATCAAATACTGCACTTCATGACTTTTTAAAAAAAATGTTTTTAATAGATAGTATTTTCTACAAAAACTTGATGGATTTTTATGAATAACTGCAAATGCAAAAACCGTGTGCGACTAAAACAAAAATTAGAAAAATTCAGCAAAGTATGTGTTAAATATGAAATATAGCCCGCCCGCGAAAATTCAGCAGAAGCACTAACCCAAAAGTCGGCAATGCAGCACAAGTTTGCGCAAACTCTGAGCACTGCACTCGACAGTCCATTTTTGTTTGCAGTACGTTCGGTATGGCAGTGCGGGGCAGGCGATGCCAAACTGGGTCAGTGGTGCTCTAACATGATAGGAATATACGCATAAACTGCTCAAAATAAAATCAACTTTTTAGGCACACTCAATAAAAAAATAAAAAATATCACAATCTCTAGTGCAAGCTAAACGCTACCTAGGAAAAATACGAAATCCATCTCTTTACGCATATTTATGTTTATTTTGCTTGCCTATAGAATATGTTCACCACGATTTTTTCACTTTTTGGTGACAAGAGGTGTATTTAAAATTTTTTAAGTAAAATGACATTTTCTACAAAAATTTTATGAATTTTCATAAATACGGTTTTTTTATTCACTGTGTAGAATTAAAATATAAATTCGAAAAAATTGCAAATTTCGAATTAAAAAAATGTTTTACATTTTAAATGTGAATTAAATGGATTTTTATAAGCGGCAAAAAAAGCAGTGTTTATATAGAAAAAGTTTGCTTGTTTTGTATAAATGAAGCGGAGGAACGCAAAATTAAAAAAAAA
>NW_016157536.1:72686-90779 GCF_001687245.7 Rhagoletis zephyria
AAAATATTTTCATAAAAACATTAGAAAAAAAAATTTTAAAACTCTTTGTTATCAAAAACAATTTATGTATTTTTGTAATAAAGTTTATATATAAAAAAATTACTAAGGGCCGGTTACTCAATGTCTGGTTAACATTTATCTCCGATTAACCATAGTTATCGACGTTAGCGAGTCTCTGTTGTATGCATGGAGTCGAAGACGTCGATAACGATGTTTAACCGCAGATTAGTGTTAATCAGACATTGAGTAATCGACCCCAAGTATAAAATTGGAATAAAAATTATTTTCGAAAATAAACCTAACCATCATTGAGAAAAAACATTTTCGTTATTATTTATGCATTTAAAACCCGTAAATTAAATGAAAGTAAATTTAAAAAATAATTATCTTTTGAATTAAAGTATCGCAGTTGGAAAATATTTACATGAAAAGCCAGAAAAAAATAGAACAAATTTTATCATTAAAGTTTTTAAGGGAAAATTTGTTATAGGAATTTAACTGGTAATTATAAAAGCAATTTTAAGTATTCCGATTAAAAATAGCACCCAAATTCATAAAAATAATAAAGCAGGCTTTAATTGCCTAATAAATCGAAAATTTGTTATGAAAATTCCATTATTATATAGCTTTTTAAGACTATTTTTATATAAAAAAAATGGATCCACAAACATTTAAATTTCTTATGGGCTCCAGAAAATTTTAGTTAACAATTTTTTAGTGAAATTTATAAAAAAATAACATTAAAACAGGTTAAACCGTTTAGCGGCTTGAAAAAAATCAAAAGAATCTTGCCGGCTCATGAATAAAAATATATTTGAAGTTAAATGTATAAAATATATTTTAAATAAGCGTGAATGGTTCGTAATTAGTGAATAAAACTTTTCTGTAAAGATAATTTTATTAATAACTAAAAAATAAATAAATATGTACATACATTTTTGATATACATCAAAAATCATTTATTTATTAAAATCGATCGAAAGAAATCGATCGATTTATGTCCGCCAGATGCAGGGGTTCTAGTACAAACTAAAGCAGCAAAAATGTACATAGATATGTCAAAAAAACTGGCAATATAATATTTTTCATACGTAGTAAATATAAATAACCAAGTTTAACGACTTCAAATAAAGCGTAATTTTTTACAAAATTCTAAAAACTCGTATTTTTATTTAATGAATGAAAAATAACGACGAAACCCTCAGCCGATCGCCACTTCCTCAATTATTTACCACCAATAGCTTAGCAAGCACACAAACCCAAGTCGGTAATGCGGCACAAGTTTGCGCAGACTCTGAGCACTGCACTCGACCGCCAAATTTTGCGCACATCAATCGGCAAGGCAGTGCGCGCCACACGATTCCAGCCAGCGAAAGTGGTGCGTCAACAAATGTTTTTTTGGTATTTTAAATACAAGAATTTCAATAAAAAAAAATATCACAACCTTTAGTGCAAGCCACGCTCCAGCTGGGAAAAAGATCAAATACTGCACTTCATGACTTTTTAAAAAAAATGTTTTTAATAGATAGTATTTTCTACAAAAACTTGATGGATTTTTATGAATAACTGCAAATGCAAAAACCGTGTGCGACTAAAACAAAAATTAGAAAAATTCAGCAAAGTATGTGTTAAATATGAAATATAGCCCGCCCGCGAAAATTCAGCAGAAGCACTAACCCAAAAGTCGGCAATGCAGCACAAGTTTGCGCAAACTCTGAGCACTGCACTCGACAGTCCATTTTTGTTTGCAGTACGTTCGGTATGGCAGTGCGGGGCAGGCGATGCCAAACTGGGTCAGTGGTGCTCTAACATGATAGGAATATACGCATAAACTGCTCAAAATCAATTCAACTTTTTAGGCACACTCAATAAAAAAATAAAAAATATCACAATCTCTAGTGCAAGCTAAACGCTACCTAGGAAAAATACGAAATCCATCTCTTTACGCATATTTATGTTTATTTTGCTTGCCTATAGAATATGTTCACCACGATTTTTTCACTTTTTGGTGACAAGAGGTGTATTTAAAATTTTTTAAGTAAAATGACATTTTCTACAAAAATTTTATGAATTTTCATAAATACGGTTTTTTTATTCACTGTGTAGAATTAAAATATAAATTCGAAAAAATTGCAAATTTCGAATTAAAAAAATGTTTTACATTTTAAATGTGAATTAAATGGATTTTTATAAGCGGCAAAAAAAGCAGTGTTTATATAGAAAAAGTTTGCTTGTTTTGTATAAATGAAGCGGAGGAACGCAAAATTAAAAAAAAAACAAATACATATGTGCAAAAATACGATTTTCTTTTTAATGTCTGGACTCCCAGCAGCAACACCTTCCCCTTCGTACTTGAGCAATACTTTTTCACAATTTTCTTGCAGATTTGTTTTTGTATATTAAATATTTTCAGTCTTTGTATTTGGACACGTGCTTGGGAGTCATTTAAAAATGAATGGTTTTGCCAAATAAAAAATAAAAAAACTGTATTTTTTAGTAAGTAAAGCATTTTGTTTTCTATTTCTTTTTTTAATTGAAATCATTAAGAATAATTTTATTAAATTAAAATAGTTAAAAAAAATATTTCCAAAATGAAAAAATTAAATTAAAAACATTAATTTGAAAAGAAAAAAATATTAAATACCTAAATAAATAAAACACAATATTTTAATTGAAAAAGTCGAAATAATATTTATGTATATTGTTTTAGCAAGTAAAGCATTTTAAATTTTACAAAAACGAAAATTCGGATACAGCTTAACTCATAATGGTAAACTTTCAAAACAGATTTTTTATAGCTTAAAACTAATAAATCTTAAAAACAATAGTGTACTCAACGTACAGTATATAAATTATAAATTTGAAAAACACACTTTAGTACCTAAGCATTTGAAATGTTTAATTTTTTTTTAATAAAAAAATCAAAATTTCTAAATTGATAATTTTTTAAAGCTAACTAAAGTGCATTTCTAGTGGGGAGAAAGAAAGTGTGGTGGGGATTTTGTATGATACAAATCGCAATGTAAAAAGTTGTGTTGTGTAATTGTATACATTGAGTGCGTAAATTATATCAAAAAGTGGAAGTTTTATTAAATTTGTTTTTCGTTCATAAATATTTTTCACTACGCAAAATCGAACACTTGACAAGGAAGTGGACAGTTTCGCAAATTTGTATTACGTTTTTGAAGGAAGAGCTTGAATTAGTTGGGTAATTTGTGCGTAATCAACAGCCTCATTGCGTAGGTCGTAAATTAGGCTAAATTGTACGACTCGACAACAGTAGCATTGTCTATTGTCGTAATGAAATAAGTAAACGACCAAAATCATCGAAAACTATACAGTGCTGCCAAGTTTTTCCGTTTTAATACACTAGTCGAGTGGAAATTTTAGGCAATGACGTGCAATTTTCGATACGATTCGACTCTCGAAAAACGACTGACATTTGACACGACTCTCGCAATGAGGGTGCAAGTTTTTTAAGACTCCTAAAAAAATTTTTGGTAACTAAAAAAAATTAAATAACTATAATTTGAGAATACATATACATACATATATGTAAATAGCATTAAATGTGTATGTCGCTTTTTTGTCTCTAAAAACTATGCGNTTAATACACTAGTCGAGTGGAAATTTTAGGCAATGACGTGCAATTTTCGATACGATTCGACTCTCGAAAAACGACTGACATTTGACACGACTCTCGCAATGAGGGTGCAAGTTTTTTAAGACTCCTAAAAAAATTTTATTAAACTAAAAAAAATTAAATAACTATAATTTGAGAATACATATACATACATATATGTAAATAGCATTAAATGTGTATGTCGCTTTTTTGTCTCTAAAAACTATGCGATAACTCAAAGGTTTTAAAGTAAAGAGTAAATAGTAAAAATTGGAAGAACGTTTTAAGCTATGAATAAAAATGTTAATTGCGCTTTAGGAATAAAGGTAGTAAAATACTAAAAAACGGTGAGTGGGCACTATAGCGAGTGACTGAAAAAAGTTTCTTAGTGTATAAAATTGGCATGCCAGAGCTGATTAGTTTTCCTTTAAAACCTCAGAAAAAACGAAAATTTTGACATAAAAATTAAATTAAAACAAGTAATTTTTAGCAAAAAAACAACTGACTTAAAACAAGTAATTTTTAGCAAAAAAAAACCGACTTCAACTCTCATATAAAAAAAAGTATATATATATATATATATATCTCATGATCCGCTGATCGGATCTTAACCAGATTAGTATGGGACCACCTCTTATCGAAATCGGTTGACGTGGTCCAAAGTTTTGCGGTAACATACATTAAAAAAATAAAAAATATTCCGACGAACTGATAACCTCCTCATTTTTTGGAAGTCGGTTAAAAATTGCATGCAGTCAGGAAATAAATGCCCACTTCATCGAGTAGTGAGTGCAGTTGTGAATATATATATGACAGTAAAAATACAAATGAAAATAATTTTAACTTTTCTTTTTTGCTAATTGCAAATAACAATTTATCAACCGCTACTTGTTTCAGCTTAAAATTAAAACTTAATGACTTCATTGTTTACACATGAAAACAAAGCTAATATCACTCATTTAACAAGTTGCAAAACTCATAGAGATTTAACGCAATCAATATTTAGAAATTTTAATACCGAAGTTTTGAAATGAAAATGTATATTTTAAAGAATATAAATTTGCAAAAATCGCATATAATATAAATTTGAAAAAATATCGTATACGTGAAATTATTATTTATACCAATTCAGTATCATTTGCTTAATACAGTTTTTTTTTCTTCTCAGTGCAACCTAGCGCTTCTCACTTTTCGTTTTATAAAACCGTATAAATGTGTGCAATAAAGTCATTATTTTATACAAAATAAAATTATTTTAAATAAAATCCCACTTCGTCCTAGGCATAAACAAATTTTATGCGAAATTTTTTACTTTTCTTAACTTAGTATAATTCCTTTTTTAATACAACCTTAAAATTAATAGGACACAAACAGTTGCGAGACTGTTTGACTTAGATAATAGTACCTTTAAAGCAAAAGAAAAATAATAATTCAATATAAGAAATTAAAAAGTGCTTACTCACACTTATTTGAAGTAAAAATTGCATTAATTGCTTTGTAAAATGGCGAATTGGTTTTAAAACTTATGGAAATTTAAACTCATACATTTTGCATTTTTACTATGAAGCACAGCAGAACACGCAGAAAAAACTTTAGTTTTAGTTTTTTCTTTTTGATGAAAATTTCGAAAAGTAGGGAATATGGAGAAAAATTTCACATGCTATTGGCGTATTTTTTTATTTACAGCTTAGAGTTGAAGAGTAGTAAAAAGTCATTTGCGATAACTTCAAAAGGGGGAAAAAATAAAAACTCTGAAAAAATGCATTTGCACAAACTTTAAAAAAGCTTCAGATTTTTAGCAACATTCATAACGTCAAACAAATAAATTTGAAATAAAAAAATTTCGGAGGAATTAAAAAACATTTTGGAACGAAATTAAAAATTTGCAAACTTTGTGTAATTCGCGCTCTCATTCGTAATTGGCTAACCAATTATGTACCGAATCACTTAATTGAAAAATACAATTTTAGTTCAATGAATTTCAGAGAATTTTAAACGGATTCTAATTTTTTTTTTTTTAATTTGCGCAAAATTTTACAAAGCAATTTGCACAGTTTTTTGTATCAAAATTTGCATTTTAACATAAGAATATTGTAAATGACAAATTCAAAGTTTGCGCAAACACTTGATACTGCTCTATTCATTATGTATGTACGTACTTGTAGAAAGCTTACTAAATAAAAAAAATTCGCTCGTCGATTTTGCATGAAATTTGCTTGTCTGCCTTTGTTTATGCTCAGCGTTTTTCTCTGTGTATTTTGTCTTATGACTGTTTGTTCGTTCCATTACACTTAAATTTAATTACAGATAATAAAAATGTATGGCTCATAAAAAACTTGATTGATTTCATTACATCTCCTACTTCGTTTCACATTCCTAACTGCTTCAACTATTTAATTACAATAAATGCTTGAGTGTACATATATCATTACATACGCACATGAACTTGTATATCATGTATGTATGTATGTATGTAGAGTAAGTTATGTAAAATAATCCTATTTTCTTTGTTTCGTTTAAATTTTAATTTAAAAATTAAAATTTGTTTTTGGTTTTTGTTTTGCATACAGCAAATAAACAACAAATAACTATGCATCATTGTATTAGTTGCTGTTGTTGTTGTAAAATATTTTACTGGTGTTTTCGTCTTAATGAAGTAGTTGTTTTTCACTTGCTCTTACTTTCTCCATCTGCTTTTCTGCACTTTTATAGAACATTTAATAATCATATATGGAGTTGCTTTTCGTTTGTGTTTTTTNTCTCCATCTGCTTTTCTGCACTTTTATAGAACATTTAATAATCATATATGAAGTTGCTTTTCGTTTGTGTTTTTTTTGTTTTTGTAGTAATATTAATCATAATTATATGTATGTATTGTATAATATAAATGCGTTTCATATATGTTTATGTAGTTATGCAATATTTTTCTTAGAACTTCGTCATACAACTCCTCAGCAACTTTTCTATGATTTTACTTTCTTCTTTTTTGCATCTTTTTCATTATATTTTCTTCGTTACGTATTTAGTTTTTATAGAAAAAGAGCGAGAGTGTTTGTATACACGTACTTAGTTTTTTTTTCGTTTACACTTAATGTGATGTTCTTTTATGTATATATGTATGCCCAAATAACATATATATATGGTACTTATCTCTTTCGCACAAATTACGCCCGTCATCTCTCTTGTTTCAATTTCCCGCTCACACATTTCCTCTCTCCGTAACTCACTTATATTACTCGCTCTCTTTCTCCCATGCGCTGCCTAACTATTTTGAGTAGAGCTGGAGAGTATGTACATACATTTGTCAAACCCCGCTCTCCATTCTTCGCTCCCCCTCAGCAATATCTCTCACACGCTACATAATACTCAACTAATTTCTGCTCTATGTATTTCACCAAACTAATCCACTGAAAGAAAAAATTTGGTTTGTTTTGGTTTTCGCTGCTGCTGCTGCTGCTGCTGTGACTAGTGGAGCTGGGAGGTTTTACATTTTTCTGCTAGTTGTTGTTGTGCTAGTAAATTGTGTTTGTGGTTATCGTTGGTACTACAGCTAACGGTTTACAAATTACACTGCCATAGTATCGTAGGCTGTGAATCCTGCGCCACTTTGTTGTTGGAGTTGTTTTGGACCGGCTTCGTTTCTGTTTTGATTGGGCCAAAGTGTGGCGAGTTGAGAGAGAAAAGCAATAATTAGTAAACTTGGAAATTGCATTATTTTACATACACAAATTTATGGAATGCATGTGAGAAGTGATTACAATTTTAATAATTTATATATCGCCACCTAAGTGGGAAAAGGTGCCAAGTCCATGTTTTTCTTAGTTCTTCAGGAGAGACGAAAAATTGATGTAGTTTCGTATTACCTATCATTTTGCATCCAAAATTAAATTTTGAAAAAATATGGACTTTGCACCTTTTCACCTTTAGGTGGTATGTATTATTTTTACAGTATTTAGCTCATTCTTAACTCTTCAATGCATACTATATATAGTTAGTAAGTACTTTTTACTTGCTCATATTTATAATTACAGCTATATATTGGATTCATACAATGTGGGTGTTCACACCTGTCTGGTTATGCGTTTTTTTATGCAGTTTATAACGCGTAAACTTACTTATTTTAGACTTTAAGCCAAATAACCTGATAACCAGGCTAGTGTGAACACCCACAATAAAATGTTCAATACAAAACACGAAAGTTTGTGTATACAGTGTTTTAAGAGGCTCCAAATTTTCGATAGAAAGTACTAATATTAAAATATAGCAGGCAAGCTTTACCTAGGGCTATTCCATGTGATGCTTATATAAAATTATCTCTCGAATTCGAGTATCTAAACAGATTTGTATACTACGAGCTGTGAATACCCCTATTAAATAATTTCGGTTTTTGGATCTTAAAGAGACGTTTAAAATAATGGAAATTTATATTTTTCTCATACCTGTATGCCATAATAGATCTACCGATCGCAGTGCTATAACTAACTCTCTATCTCTATCTAAATATGCCATAAAAACATTTTCGGCAATACAAAACCGTGTTCAGGTTATTCAGATTCTCGCTATGAAGTGTCATATTCGACCCTAAAGGCAATTTCACACAGTGGAGAGTTAGTACACGTTTGGCAGTTAACTCTTGAATTTCGGTAAAAAAAAATCTAAAGTGAACTTGGGAATATGAGTTAAATCTCTACAGTAAAAATCGCTTATAAAGAATGCTGGTTTTGATAGCGATTGTTTGTTATATTTTTGGGATATTAAAAAATTAGTTATTTGAACAAATCTTGAACTAACTTTGAGATAAATATAATGGTCAAATTTTTTATTATTTACATTTGGTAGCATTTTAATATTGAAAAATCATATTTTTATATTACAGTAAACTCTCGATGGAGCGAACCTTGATAAAACAAAAAACTCAATAGGACAAAATGTTTGCTGAGTCCTCTGAAAAAAACTCGTTGTTGCGGGATATTAAAAAAATTATTATTTGAACAAATCTAAATCTAAATTTGAGATAAATATAATGACAAATTTTTTATTATTTACATGGGTAGCATTATAGTATTGAAAAATCTAATTATTATATTACAGTGAACTCTCGATGGAGCAAACCGTGATAAAACAAAAAACTTGACACAACAAAATGTTTGCTAGTCCTCTGAAATAACTTCGTTCTTGCGAAAATTTTCTCACAAGAATGCCCTATAGATATAACGAAGAAATTTTGAGCTTGGGATAAAATGGCAGTTAAAGTCTCGTTAACAAAATACTCGGCATAACAAACTGCTCACATCAAAAAACGAAACCATACTTATAACGATTTTTTGTTTTAATTTTGCATTTTTCGGTGTATCTAATGTTTGATATTCTATCAATTCAATTTTACTCAACAATTAAAACATACAATTGCAACTTATTCAAAAGTTTGTGAAAATGTGTTACAAGCTGCAATACATAATAATATTCTTACATATTTAGAAAAGCATTGGTCGAGTAACTATAGATTTATATCTATAAAATATATTTATTAGGATTTTTACAATAATCAAACTGTGATTTGCCGTTTAACTCAAATACAAGGAAAAACCATAAACAAAAATAATCAAAAGTAAATGTACAATACTTTTTAAGATACAAAAATTAAAAATAGATACAAACATCAAATCAAAAACAAAAACATGCAAACATGTATTATGTCTTTAACTAAACTACAAAAATAAAATTAATTTACCCATTTAGTCATATCTTACTATGTGGCTACGCATGCAAAGAACAAACACACAAATATTATTATATTTTATACATATTTAGTAAGTACTGATGTACTAGATATTCATATATTTTTAATTTAATTTTTTTTTTATACAAACAAAATAATCAAACTTACAATGGCCGTCGACTATGGTGGGTAAGTACGAGTAGTTTTGTAGATATAGTAGTAGAATTGGTAGTAGTACGAGTAGTAGTTTACATACATAGTAGAAGTGAGTGAGAGTTGTATGTAGATCAGGGATTAAATACAAAAAAAATACCCAATAAGAAATTGATTTTAATTAATAATTACATAATTTGTGCTGTATTTCAAACTTTCATAGCTAATTTTTTGAAATTTTTAAGTAACAAATTAAAGTATTCGACATTTTTTTAAGTTGAAAGAATATTTATTGAACTTTAGTGCAAGTAGAAAAGTATAGAATGTTTAAAATTTTTGCAATAAACGAACAAGTTTTACATATTCGCGATTTCCATATGAATAAACGAACTTAGTAAAATCGTTTGAGAATATTTTCACATGGAATTCACGATAAGCCTGATTTTTTACTCCTACTTTTATTTAATCAAACTACTGTGATAATACATATTTAAATTGAAGAACTTTAACACAAATGCAACTCAACTAATTTTACGAGATAACCTCAGCAAAAAATATTTGCCTTCAATAAATTTCACAAACTTGTGCTTTTTAACTGCGAAATATCAAAGTTTTCAAAATTTTAATTTTAACTTTCTACTTTAATCAAAGTTATGCTTTACACGCTTGCTACATTAATACAAATAAATTTTTGCACGCTTAAAAATTGCCTAGCTTTAACTTTTAGAAATTTTAGAAATTACTTTATAAAATATTTTTATTTTTTTTTTATAATTGTTTGGTGTGCTTTTTCCGTGTCTTGCATACTTTACCTTTCAATCAGTTTGCGCATTTCTTCAGTTGTACGCTGATCCTTTTGTAGTGGGGATCTTTTGACAGCTGCTTACATTTAAAATTTTTATTTATTATTATTTTTTTTTTGTTTGTGCAGATATTTGAGTTTTGTGAATCAATTGTTTCCCAACCGTTAGCACAAATACAATTTAGTTTCGGTATGAAAAAGTTCCGTAATAAAATGATAAAAATAAAAAGGAGAAAGAAAATTTATAATCAATAAATTAACAAAAAAAAGTTATGCTACTTCTATTACATAAATATAAAATTGGAAAATCGATATGATGTATTATAGAATTTTTCATGGAAGATTTAATGAGAAATGATGGTAAGAAGTTAAATGCCTAATTTAATTTATTTTTTTTCACAATCATTTTAAAATGAGCTTAATCTTCCAAATTTCGTGAGACTGTTTAAATAAAAGTTATTTGATTGAAACATATTTTCGACCATATTGAAAAATTCCATAACACATATTTTCCAAATTGATTACAAAATTTGAATTTTGTGCAACTAAATTTTCAATATTTTCATATTCCTACCAATTTTGAAAGCTAAAAAGTTCGTGAAATACATTGAATCGCTAATGCAAGTTAGCTCTGCCCTTAAGGCGATCTGCGGAAAAATCAGAGATATACATACATACATACATAAATCGATTATGAGCTCAATAATTAAATTTCATAAACTCAAACGATTCATTTCTTTAGAAAGAGTACATAGATACAGTATTGGCCAGATAGAGGTTTCCATTTGGGATGGAATTTCATACCTAGGCGTTTGCATTCATAAACGGACATTTAAACGCTTCTGGATACATTGATAACACTGGTCAACAAAAATTTGCGGCAGAGCTGATTCCTATAGTATTTCCTCCTTAGATTAAGAATATGTTGTTTAAATCATTCAACCTGAAACATGCTTCCATTTATTTTTCATCGCATCCATACCAGTTTTTTTTAATTTGTCTTATTTTAGTTGCTTTGAAGTCTTTCAACGAAAGTTTCAAATTCTAACAACGAAAACATGAAAGAACGTGTCCAGATATGATTGAAAGATAAATTGAAATCCGAGAGGGGACCCGACTGTCGTGGGAACTATTTTAAAGTCTTGTGTGGACTATACAAATTTGCGATTGAAAGATAATACAAAAATTAGAAAATCGCAATCATTATCGCGTGTACGAATATAAATTGCTAAGGTTTAAAAATTTGATAGCAGCGAACGTCAACAGCAATAAAATATAATAATCGTTCTTCTTGTGTCGTCTTGCACAGATCAGAGTGAACATTTTGAGTCAGTTTATAAAAACCGCGTTTCTTATGGACAAAACTACTTTTTCACGAACTTTTTAACTTCCATTTGCATATTCTGAAAAAAAAATACAATTGAGTCCAGCTTTTTTTTAAATGGTTCCTTACTTCATGCAAATTGCGAGTTTCTTAAAATTAACAGAAATAATGTAAGAATGTATGAATGTTTATGGTAAATACCCCTTCGATCAACTAACTAAGCTAGTGACATCTTGAATAATGTTGCCTATTTATTTTTTTATTATTTAATGTTTATAAAATTTTTGTGTTAAAGTGTAGTTTATTATATGTATAATAAAAGCCATGAAAATCTACATTTGAAGCTTTGTACACAAATTCAAAAAAATTGTCACCAAAAATTGAAACTCATAATTCTTAGAAATTCTTAGAAAGTTTTATAGCTCATCAAATGTGTGTATAACAAGGTGCAAGTTTGAAGTGGCGAGAATTCGCGATAATTTTCAATACTTTCTTCCATTTAAAAAAATTTCGGGCATACTTTTTGTACATATAATGAGGAAAATGCTCAAGAAAAAAATATAAACGCGAATATCTAACCCCTTTAAACTTGCAATTTACTGTACTAAATTTAATGGGCTATAGAACTGCCAAGCCATTTTTTTAAGTCTGAATAAAAGATTTTAGTGAACATTTTTTTATATTGTATAATTTTTGAACAAAGTTTGTAATGTGCTATTTAAAAAAAAAAATAATAATAATAAACAATAAATAAACAAAATAAAAAGACCCTAAACTTATCAAAATGTCATTAACTTAATTAGTTGGCCACATGTGTATGTAACACAATACGGATTTTATAAATTTTAACTTAACGTTTTTTCCATATTTTTGATAGTGGTGATTATTTTTTTCTATTTTAGGTGTGAGCTTTGTTGCCTTACATTTCCACTAAAAATGAATTATTACATTCCTAATTTTCATGCACAAATCTTAAGGCTGGTTTCCACTGCGATTACAATCGTTAGTTAAGGGAGCACACTTTCCCACATAGGACGAGCATATTTATATTTGAAGCTTTTAAGACAAAAATGAATTTTTCGGAATTTTTGTGCGCAACTTTCAATCATCGGGTGGATTTACTAGTCAAAAATTTCTTCCAGACCAATAATTTTCGGGCACATTTTGTAAAAAATGTTCTATACAGATTTTGTAGAAAAAAATTTGAAAAATCGCGCCTCAAGTCTTTCTTTCAGCCCAAAAAATGTGTATAAAGATTTGCTGTAGAAACATTCTTAAGTCTTTAAAAGATAGGTTCAGGCAAGCTCTATAGACCCACAATTTTTTATAAAAATTGTGCAAAACTTTATGAGATATTCGCGTTTGAAGCTTTTAAGACAAGAATACACCAGTCGTACGAACTTTTTGCAATCGAAGTATCGCCCAACTGCCTGCAGCCAGGACTTACTTTTTACATTTTTCTGAATTTATGTCGATTAATACCAAAACTAATCCGTAGTGGTTCGTTATCTATGCAAACGTTTTCGACAAATAAAGAAGATAAAAAAACAGTGAGAACAAGCCTTAAGAACTGATTGAAATAAAAAGTAGAATGAAGTAGAAAAACTGAAATAAGTTTTACAGTTCAATAATGGTTACACTTTCGAGTTTAGGGTAATATGTTTAATAATGCTCCGTTCCTGTTTGGAAATCAAAACCACCGGTTTGGTAAGTTTTTGGAACCCATTTAAAAAAGCTGGATCATCGATGTTCGATTTTCTGGCGCTAAACACTACAAATAAAAATTGTATTTTTACAACTACACACTTATGTATTTAGTAAATAAATTCTATAATATGAAAGGAAGTCATGCTGATGCCATGTACAATATGAAATGGACTTAATGAATAAAATTATGTAAATTAAAAATAATAATAAGAAATTTTGTATGTGTCAATAAAAAATAAAATTCATAATTTTCTTAACAAACAACCCCCACACTTTTTAGTCACAGATATATGAGTGAAAGTAAAATTTGTTGAATTTTCAAGAACCAGAAACAAAAACATAAAATACAGGATGTGAACACGATGTGCTTTGAAAATGAAACGAAATGAAATGGTGCAAATTATGGTGAAGGAAATTGTAAAATGATTTCAACCCAACCCTGCAATAATTAAAACTGTAACCAAAATATACAAATGTTAAATTTTGAAAAACATATAAACAAAACACAAGGGTTAACACTTTTTAGCAAAACACAGTATGAATATTTGAAGACACTGGTCGAGTATGGATTAATAAAATTTACAAAAAAAAATAAATTTATTGTGCGCATGAAATGCGTTTCAATGATGCGTATTTGGGTAGCCATATACGATGTTATGATTCTCGATGGTTGCAGGGGCTCAAATGATTTGTATATTCGTTGAATTGTTTGATGGGATTAATGAGCTGGGAATATTTGTGTAATATGAAAAATGGCTACTAAAAGTGGGCTTGACTTAAAGTAAGATTTTATATTAACACAAGCCTACATTTAGAAAGGAATTTTCGGACTAAGCTTTCTTTTGGGAAATTACATTTTTTTTTTACAATATAATGTGTATGAACCTGTGTATATTTATAGGTATGTATGTATGTGTGTAGGCATAACTTAATAACTAAAACTCCGTAATTGTTGAGAAGTGGGCTTATGAAAAATGAGCAAACTTCCAACGCATTATGACCTTCTAGGCGAAATGAATGCAAGGATAGATTAGTGAATGCGTTGGTAAATGACGTTTTTGAGTGTGCGACAATAATAATTTTGAAAAGTATGAATATGCGTTTTTGGGAACATTAGTGCTAATAATATTGAGAAGAAATATTTTCTTTTACAATTACGACAACATTTAAAACAGGGAAATTTTCGTTCAAAATGTGTGGGAAATTGTTTACAAATTAAAGATTTGCATGAAAACTTTCGAAAAATAGATAATATAAATTGCATATTCTAGAAATTTTGAAAACAAACCAATTTTTTTTTTTTAAATTTTCACTCACCCTCACTGGAGTCTTCTGTGTATTTTTTATAAAATAATTTTTAAAAATACGAAACAGCATAGATTAGCATTAATTTGTTTCAAATACACAAGCAAAAATAATTAACATTACATTTATACTATTTATGATGCGGTTATAAATACACATAATAATTTTTGTACAAATGTACTATATATCTGATATAAGCCTTTCAATATAACCTCTTTTTCAAAAATATCATTATAACAAATCTATAATTTTTTATTTTCAAATTTTCTATTCTTTCAAACTCACCGCCATAATTGCCGCGTGGTCCATGATCACGATCACATTCAGCTTCTGAGATCTCATTGCTCTCCTTGGAGTCGTTGAACGATGAATTGCTCATATCGTGGTTGCGTGGTGGTGGTGGTGGAGGCTCTGGCGAACCATTGCCTGGATTACGTGCAGAACCTAGCAAATAATTGCAATTGTCTTGTAGCCGATTTTAACGTGATTTGCGCCCACTTACCAACACTGCGACGTCCCATCGAGCCACGTGAGCCATAATGATCGTATGGTGTGCCATATGGGCCGCCATACTGTGAGCCATATTGATCCTCTTCGGGTGCGCAATTGGCAGGATCATCATATTCAGGGCCGGGACCTGAGTACAGGCTGCCGCCCTGCGAGTTGACGCGTGTGTAACGGCGCTGGTAAACACGAAAAAAATGCGTGAAATTAATCTAATTCAACGCTTTCAGCTTCTACTCACATATTGATCCTCCTCAGCGCAATTGGCTGGGTCATCATATTCCGGAGCTGGTGTGTAAATCGACGATTGTCCACCTTGGCTATTCTTGCGTGCATAGCGATTGGCGCGTGGCATTGACTGTGAGCCGGAGCGTGAGTGTACATGTCCGGGATGACCGGGTGGTCCCATGGTGCCAGCATGTCCGGGCCCGGGTGCATGTCCATTTTGATGTGGGAAGGTTTGGAAGTTCATTGCTTTGGTGGGATCCATTTCTTCGCGGAAGCCGAGCAAGTGGAAGGTTGCATAGGGACAGATTTCGTCTTCCATGCCTTCGGTGATTGATGTTTGGAGAATTTTGTAGAAAAATGCAGTGAGTTAGTAAAGACTTGTGAAAAGTAATTGGAGGTTGTTTGCTTTTGTTTGGTAGTTTATGGGGTTGTGGGTTATGTTGTTACTGTTGTTACATTGTATTGCGTTGAAAAGTGTATACATATTTGAAAGTTCATGCAAAATTTTAATATTTTTACAATTGTAAACTGTTTTTTTTTTTTAAGAAATACACACCATTACTTACTGTTAGTAGTTGTTAAAGTCTCTAGTCTTGGTTTGAGTGCCCACAAAATTCAAAATAAATAATAACTTATAAATAAGACATTTAAAACAAATTGTGCTGCTGAAGAAATAAGAGGGCTTTTGAAATGCTAAAAAGTTACCAGAGAAAATATAAAAGCTTCAGAGCTTTTTTACTGCAGCAGGAATTAAGAATAGCTTTTTAAGAGTCGTGTAAGTAAATAAAAAAATTTCGATAAATACAAAAGACCAAAATTTTTAATACCTTAAATTTAAAAAAAAAAAGTTAAATTTTCTTCAAATTTTTGAAACGTTCTACTTTTTACAATTAAGGAGATAATCTTCAAAAAAAATAAGAATCAGTGGAAAAAATTTTTAAAAGGTTATTCCTTTCGTTAGTCAACTTCTAGAGCAACTCGTTCACTAAATCATTCAAAACCTTGCGAGCTTTTTGGATATTTCAGAGAATTTGCTTTTGTTAAGCATTTCGATACATACCTACTATGTATGTACTCATGTATAATTTGGTTTTTATTGCATGTATCACAATTATGAACATTGTTAGTCACAAACAATTGTTTAACAATAAATAACGCAAAAAAAAATTAAGTAAAAAAAACAATCTTATCGAAAAAATAATGTTAATAAAGCAAACAAAAAAAACTTCAAAAAATTAAGTACCACCCTAATGCAGCCTACCTGGATGTCTATAATGGCATTGTACATCCTCGGGACCATAATGATTACCGTGCAATGGCACTGGTGGCGTCTTCAATTCCTCGTACAAGTTTGTACGGCGTGGATCCCAGGTGGAGTGATTCGAGCGTATGCCACGTGCTACTCACACATACACACACGCACGCACACAAGTTCATAAATAGACCCAATGTGCATGGCGCGTGGGTTTATATAAATTTTATAGTAGATAATTATTTTCATTTGTTGGAGTGTAAGATCGCGTGTAGTTGTGTTTTAAGTTTTTTGTTGTTTAGTTTGATTTTTTTTTAATTTTGTACGTATTTTTTAAATTAACATAATAAAGTGTTTCATATAACATGAAGCGTGGTTGCAGGAGTAAAAAAGCCATTGAAATCGGAATTATATATTTTTTGGGTTGGATTGGGATTTGTAGTAGGCGGGTTTCATATGGTGAACATAAAAGGAAAAAAAGAGAATTTATATTTTTGAGTAAAATATAGCATACAAAATTAAGTAGTCTAAGGTTTTTAAAAAAGGCGAAAGCATTTTGAGTGAAACAAAATTCGTATTAATTTTTTACGATCTAAGAGTAATCGCTGATGTAAACTTTGGTTTCGATAGACAGCTTTGCATAAAGTGAAGTGCTAACGATAAACATAATTGATGAAGGAAACGACAGATGTACACTTTCGAAATAATATCGATAGCAGGAATGATAAAGTTAATTTGGTGAAGGCAACTTCAGCGGCAACGGTTCCGAAAAACATATCGATAACAGTAACGTTATCGATAGTACCATCGATAAAAAAAAGTATCGAATATTATATTGACACAAAATTTGAACAATAATAGTATCGATAAAAGCCTTTAAAGTTATCTATTTCAGCATGAATAACTATATCGATACCAACTTTTTGCATGGCATAGCGTTTCCTTTTCTCGAAATAATGTTGCATTTATTCTGCCCTGCGCCAGGGCTGTCAAGCTTTCGTGTTCCTTTCTCAGTATCTTCACATGCATATTGCGTTCTCTTTCTTTAAAATGTTGCACCCTGATAATGTTGCCATATAAGAAGGTGACATTTTTTTCGAGAAAAGAAAACGCCATTAGTTCTTGGGTTACCTTATTCTTATAAAGGAGCAAATCAAGTTCCTTAAGCAAAGTTTACGGTGGTGTGGTGTGACCAATTCTTGAGAATGCCGTGAGATTATGTCACTAGAATAAGAATAGCTTTTCTACTGGCATGGTAATTACGAAAAAACAATTCTCGTAAATGCTCCTAAGGTTACAGTCACCGACTCGGAATTTCGGTAGAAAATTTTAATTATTTCGAAGTGATTGCTTTACGTTAAAGTTAAACAGGCAATCTACAATATAGCTTTTTTTATATCATATGGACAGGACTGGACAGGAAGTCAGTACCATATCCCCGCGGAACGAAATTAATCGCTTTACCATAGAACAATAT
>NW_016157536.1:90804-146788 GCF_001687245.7 Rhagoletis zephyria
GGGAATTAATGCAAATGGATTGGACAACGATTTTGCTCGAAAAATCATATTTTCTGAGAGGCCGCATTTACACACGTGACCGTCGAGAAGCCAATGCATCCACAGAGGGTGACTGTTTGGTGCGAATTTTGGAGCGGTGACATCATTGGCTCATTTTTCCTTGAAAATACTGCTGGAAACGCCATTTCGGTCAACGATGAGTACTACAGAGCCATGATAATCGATTTTTTGCGGGCAGAAATTGAAGACATGGACTTGGGCGAACTTTGATATCAGCAGGATGGCGCACCATGCCGCACAGCCTATGCCACAATCGATCTTTTGCCCGGCAATCGTGTTATCAACCGTTTCGGTGATGTCGATTATAGCTGCAAGTTGGCGCTGTAGAACTTTTTTGTGGGGACCAATACAGGTTCGTGTTAGGGAAGTTTTACTGTTTTCTTTTTTTTAATTGGCGGATACTTAAGATACTTCGCCTTAAATTTTCTTTCACTCATAATAAAAGCATAAGCTATTACTTAAAGCTATTATCTAAATTTACTACAACATTTATGAAGCATGCAAAAGATACAAAAAATTCTACCAAAAGGACATTACGAAACTTTTTATGTATATGTATGAAAATTTGTCAAAGTTTAGCTAGATATGCTACACCGTAAAAAAGTATTGTACCAGAAGTGCGTACAAAGTAAACGAAATGTACATTTAGAAATTTCTAAAACGAAATTCTAAAATAACGCTAACTTATTAACAATTAATTCGTTACTTCAGTTTTATTTTTCTTTTGCATTCTGTCCTTTTTTAATAGCATTGGGTATGCATATGGCGCAAAGCGTAAATGAATAGCCAATAAACCAACAAAATAAAGCAGAAAGCCAAAAAAATATACGACCTTTTCATTACGCAAAAAACAAACAAACCCAAAAAAAAAAACTTGGAAGAACAAGAGGATATTTGCTCGCATTAATAAATGTTGTATATTGTAAATTTAGATGCTTACTTATCACTGTACCTCGCTTAATCCGGTCGCAGGTGTTGTAATTCGAGCCGGGCACTGGTGGCAGCTTGCGATTGGGTGGTGCAATATAGCCGAGTTCGTCGCGTAAATCGGGTCGTCGTTTATCCAAGGTGGCGCCAGGTCCCATGGTCTGATTGTAAACTACATCGTCTAGAATTAATATATGATATGGCAAACTCAATATTGGGGGCACTGAAGATGCTTTTACCGACTGACTTTCAACCAATGTCGTTTAAATTTGAATTTTCGATAATTTCTTACTTTACTTCTGTTTGTTTTTTTTGTCTTTTTATCTATCGCTCGCCTATATTCAACTGTAGTTTTGGCAAGAGAGCGTAAATTTTTGATTAGTAGTATTTTTAGGCAGGTACTTCTTTGCATTGCATACAGTCAAACAAACGCACAAAATCTGACTTACGTGATTTGTTTTTTTTTTGGGTTGGTAGTGCCAGAGTAAAAAAAGGGAAAAATAGAACGAACCAACGAGCCAACGAACGAGCTTAAAATAATTAAGGTTGGTGCAACACATTATTTTATGTGAACTAATTAAAGGTGTTCAAAGTTTAGATTTACTTCGGAATACTACCAATATGCTATGTAGTAGATACCTTACGTTTAGATACATTTTTCTGCAAAGCAATACATTTTAATTAAATAAGAAAATTTATGAAAATTTATCATAAATATACCAACATACGTACGCTTAATTCAAAAGTACGAATATGCAATATCATGAAATGTATGATTTATGATTCCATATGCTATAATTTTGTAGTTCATTTGTTTGATAGGGTTCAACAAAACCAATCCAATTTTATATTTCTCTTCTATGAAATTTGATTTTTAGAAAAGCATCTTAGTTTGGGGGTTTTTGGGATTTTTAATTTTAAATTGAATATGTCACTAGAATAAGAATAGCTTTTCTACTGGCATGGTAATTACGAAAAAACAATTCTCGTAAATGCTCCTAAGGTTACAGTCACCGACTCGGAATTTCGGTAGAAAATTTTAATTATTTCGAAGTGATTGCTTTACGTTAAAGTTAAACAGGCAATCTACAATATAGCTTTTTTTATATCATATGGACAGGACTGGACAGGAAGTCAGTACCATTTCCCCGCGGAACGAAATTAATCGCTTTACCATAGAACAATATTGGGAATTAATGCAAATGGATTGGACAACGATTTTGCTCGAAAAATCATATTTTCTGAGAGGCCGCATTTACACAAGTGACCGTCGAGAAGCCAATGCATCCTCAGAGGGTGACTGCTGGAAACGCCATTTCGGTCAAGGATGAGTACTACAGAGCCATGATAATCGATTTTTTGCGGGCAGAAATTGAAGACATGGACTTGGGCGAACTTTGATATCAGCAGGATGGCGCACCATGCCGCACAGCCTATGCCACAATCGATCTTTTGCCCGGCAATCGTGTTATCAACCGTTTCGGTGATGTCGATTATAGCTGCAAGTTGGCGCTGTAGAACTTTTTTGTGGGGACCAATACAGGTTCGTGTTAGGGAAGTTTTACTGTTTTCTTTTTTTTAATTGGCGGATACTTAAGATACTTCGCCTTAAATTTTCTTTCACTCATAATAAAAGCATAAGCTATTACTTAAAGCTATTATCTAAATTTACTACAACATTTATGAAGCATGCAAAAGATACAAAAAATTCTACCAAAAGGACATTACGAAACTTTTTATGTATATGTATGAAAATTTGTCAAAGTTTAGCTAGATATGCTACACCGTAAAAAAGTATTGTACCAGAAGTGCGTACAAAGTAAACGAAATGTACATTTAGAAATTTCTAAAACGAAATTCTAAAATAACGCTAACTTATTAACAATTAATTCGTTACTTCAGTTTTATTTTTCTTTTGCATTCTGTCCTTTTTTAATAGCATTGGGTATGCATATGGCGCAAAGCGTAAATTAATAGCCAATAAACCAACAAAATAAAGCAGAAAGGCAAAAAAATATACGACCTTTTCATTACGCAAAAAACAAACAAACCCAAAAAAATCTTGGAAGAACAAGAGGATATTTGCTCGCATTAATAAATGTTGTATATTGTAAATTTAGATGCTTACTTATCACTGTACCTCGCTTAATCCGGTCGCAGGTGTTGTAATTCGAGCCGGGCACTGGTGGCAGCTTGCGATTGGGTGGTGCAATATAGCCGAGTTCGTCGCGTAAATCGGGTCGTCGTTTATCCAAGGTGGCGCCAGGTCCCATGGTCTGATTGTAAACTACATCGTCTAGAATTAATATATGATATGGCAAACTCAATATTGGGGGCACTGAAGATGCTTTTACCGACTGACTTTCAACCAATGTCGTTTAAATTTGAATTTTCGATAATTTCTTACTTTACTTCTGTTTGTTTTTTTTGTCTTTTTATCTATCGCTCGCCTATATTCAACTGTAGTTTTGGCAAGAGAGCGTAAATTTTTGATTAGTAGTATTTTTAGGCAGGTACTTCTTTGCATTGCATACAGTCAAACAAACGCACAAAATCTGACTTACGTGATTTGTTTTTTTTTTGGGTTGGTAGTGCCAGAGTAAAAAAAGGGAAAAATAGAACGAACCAACGAGCCAACGAACGAGCTTAAAATAATTAAGGTTGGTGCAACACATTATTTTATGTGAACTAATTAAAGGTGTTCAAAGTTTAGATTTACTTCGGAATACTACCAATATGCTATGTAGTAGATACCTTACGTTTAGATACATTTTTCTGCAAAGCAATACATTTTAATTAAATAAGAAAATTTATGAAAATTTATCATAAATATACCAACATACGTACGCTTAATTCAAAAGTACGAATATGCAATATCATGAAATGTATGATTTATGATTCCATATGCTATAATTTTGTAGTTCATTTGTTTGATAGGGTTCAACAAAACCAATCCAATTTTGTATTTCTCTTCTATGAAATTTGATTTTTAGAAAAGCATCTTAGTTTGGGGGTTTTTGGGATTTTTAATTTTAAATTGAATACAGTTTTTATGGAAAATCAAATGAAAAAGGATAAGTGTAAATATTGGCTAGTATTTAAAAGTTTGATAGCAGTATGGGAGAAATGTTTAGTTGTAAGAATTAATTAGAATTGAAAGAAAAAAAAAAACATCAAGCGAAGAAGTTTAGAGTGTTTGAGTAGGAAAAGTTTTGATGTAATAAATGTTTATTTTAGATCGCTATATGTAAATACAACGAAAAGTTATCTAAGGGGTTTATTGTAGGTACATAGCTAAGGGGAACTGAAATTTTAAATAGTTTAAATTCTTGGTATATTCATAGCAGAGTTTAATCAACTGGTTTTGGAACTACTAAATCGAAGATCGTTTAATCGAAGCTTTAGAAACGAGTTTTGTTTTTTGGATTTGTTCAATGTCATTCGAATACTGAATTGACTCAAATCGTGGATAATTGAAAATCATGAATTCAATTAAGTGATTTCCTTAAACTCGAAAAACTGGCAAGCTTAAAGGTATGTCATAGACATTTTTACAATTAAAAGTTTTAGAGAATTCGGGGGCCTCGAGGCCACCCCGGAGGATATAACCTGGAGAAGTCATATGGCGTAATACATTTTTTTTTGGGTTTGAGCACAAAGCTAATTGAGTTTATATACAATATGATCCGATTGTCGCCTACGCCTTCGTAGCTTAGACTGAGACTTATTTGTGTGTACTAAAACAAATAACGTTATATAGAAAAACGTTATATGAACAGATTAAAGGAATTGTAATTTTTTATTTTTTTAAATTTGTTTGAGCAAAATCGGACTAGTGGTTCTCGAGTTATGTTAAAAAAAGACCACCAAAGGTGACAATTTTCCCTATATGATAGTTATATATATATCTCGATTCCTAGACGTGACCCAGCGAAACGCCGGGATACGTATAACTTGTTTTTGACCGATATAACATTTCCCGTTGGTTTCATCCGTACAACCGACTGCTATGCAACGCTTAAATAAACTTCAAAGGTTGACTATTTTTTCTTAAAATTTTAGACCTTTTACTTAAATTTCATTGAACTAATCGAGTAAAAGGTCTTAAATTTTAAGAAATGGTTTTGGCAACCCGGACCTGTGCCACAGTTAGACTTGAAAATGGTTTTAAAAAACGCTTCCTTAGTTATCTTTTCAGAGAGTCAATTGGCCCTATCCAATAGGATTGGCAACTCAAACTTGTGCTTGGTAACAGGTACCAGGTACCAAGTTACTGCGACATCGAAGGGAACGAGTTCGTTGACGAACTGGCATGATAAGACTCAGCCTTTTTTCTCTTGGGACCGGAACGCAGTAGCGAAAGGGGGCCGTAGGCAGGTCAGGCATTTTGTATAGCCTTACGCTAGAAATAGCAGAAGATTAAACCTGATATTGATTATTTAAATGGTCATAACCGACCGTATTCTCGTTTGCATCGATAAATTAACCGGTTTTGCCGGAATTGCCCTAATGTTAAAAATTATGACTAAATACTAGGAAGTTTTCAAAACTAGTCTATAATAATAAATAATAAATGTCCTTATGATTTGGAAAGAGTGGCAAATTTTAACCCTTGCTATGAATATACCAATATTTTAGGTCGTAGTACGATCAAAATTTTATGGGTACATATTTCTGATTAGTTAATGTGATGAATTAATGGGGATAACGATGAACATTTATAAAGATACTTATGCATGTATGTTATTCAATAATATATTATTTACAATACTAAATATTTAGTGATTATATAGGGACGATAATGCATACATGAATGGGAAAACTAAGCAATTCCCACTTAACAGCACTTATGACTACTATATAGTTGGGAGAGTAGTGATGTTAGAACACATGAGATATTATTTATAGAGAATAAGAGTAAAATGCCCAGTTTTATGGGGTCTCATTTTTAAGCGGTGTCACACAATTGGTGCTTTCATACAGATTTGTAAATTTTTTTTTTTGGTTGAATTCAAATTTACATATATTTTCGATTTGGTGAATTCGTTTCTGTGTGTTGGTATATTTGTGTTGATTTTGCTGTTGTTGTTTTTTTAGAATAATTAAAAAAAAAAATGTTTTCAATGCTCATAGGAATTTATGTTAAGGGAAATGTTTTTTATACAAGTGTATGTATATGGCTAGTTTAAGGTAGCAACCATATTGTTTTACAACAACTAACGATTAACATTCAACACGATATATGATTAACATATACATATATATATATATACAACATTTACCAAAATTCATAAAAATAAAGAAGATCTTAACTGTTTTATAAACCGAAAATTTTATGAAAATGACACTTTATAAAGCTCTTTAAATATATTTTATTTTTTATGAATCAGGCCAATAGTTTATAGAAAAATGTGTGCCAAGTTACCGATTTTGAGAGCGACTAGTATATGTCAAGCACCATTTTGAAAAAATTGTGTTAAAAATTAGTTTCTTTTGAAAACCGATGCGATATCTTTCTTTTTCAAAACAGAAATAAAACTCGAAAATCAACAATTTTTATACATACAAGCTAAATATAAAGATAATTTAGATTTAGTTATAAATAAATGCATATTATTGCAATAATAAAGCTCGCTGCTATGTACGCTCAAGCATAGTAAAATGCAAAAACCTACAGTACACATCCTTTTGTCCGCCTCGCAAGTCGTCCGCACGGCGTCTGGAAAGCGCTACACACACAACAAGTATACCCACCGCTACCACAATGACAGTGGCTATTAGAGGCACCATGAAATTCAAATCGAGCCATTCGGGCATCCAAGCGGGCAAGCGTATGCGTGTGTTCAAATTGCCTGTACCGTGACCATCGTCGAGTGGTGCAACGGTGCCTGATTTTATAGTAGTTTTCATATAGATTTTTCATGTTCGAATTATATTTTTTTTTATACAAACCGATTATTTTATAGTTTTTTTTATGCATTTTGTTTTTATTTTACAACAATATTGCATGCATAATCGCGATATTCGAATTTCCGAAGATCGCATTTTTCGTTAATATTGATTTATAGCAAGCCAGACATTTAAACAATTTAATAATTTTAATTTTCGAATAGTTTTTCGTAGTAGGGAAAGGATGCATTTTTACAAAAGATTTTTTTATGTTGTATATTTTTGTATGTCGAATTAATATTGAAATCAAAATGTGAACGATGATAAAAGTTGTTTTGTTGATGATTTGATATGTATGTTTGTTTCGTTGATACATATTAAGCGCAATTAAATACGAGTTTTTCAGAGAGCGTAGGAAATTGTTGTAAAAGAAATGGAAAGAAAAAAACGAAAAAGAAATTCGATTAATAAAATTCTGTGTAGATACCTTTGTGATGATTGCCTTTGCTACGTAGAATACAAATAACAATTATCGCTATGATAATAACGAGCAGAGCAGCTACCACCGGTACAATTAAATTTAAGTTGGAAAGTATGATGCGTATCGTATCCTCGGCGGTTAGTTCGGGTAATTCGCGCGAAGGGGCAATTGTTCCTGTAACAACCAAAGTATGTAGAAGAAGCACACAAAACACACGCGTACACCAACGAAATTAGAAAGACAAGAAGACACAGAGAGAAAAGAGAGGCCAATTCTAGGCATTACTGGGTTTAGTCAATGCAATGTAGATTATTTCGTTTTTCGAAATTATACAGATTTCGAACATTACTTTTGTACGTTTTGTTTCGATTTTTGTTGTTGTTGTTGTATCCTTCACATCATTAACGAGTTAATATACAAAAGTTGAATTCGAAATTTTTGCTTGTGTATGTATTAAGTGAATAAAAACAAGAAATTGAATTAACAAGAGTAGAGAGTTTAAAATGTGTGACGCAGAATTAGAGGAAATCAATTAACGGTGTTTACATTTAAGTAAAGTATTTGAATATGCAGTAGAAAATCAAGCGTGAAAAGCTTGAAAATTAGTGTTTCATAAGCTTCCAGAGAAAATATGGAGAACATTTTATGTTACAAAATTTCTATATTACATGATATTTAGTGAGAGGTTAAGTAAAGTTTGGCATTAGCTGAAATTGCACAGCATAAAGTGTAGTAGGCAAATGTTTTTTAAGGTCCTTGGTTTTAAGAGCCCAGTGCAATTTTGGGAGTTTTTGTATTTAACAAATTTCGAATTTTCGAACATGACTTCGAATTTCGAATATGACTTCGAATTTTCGAAATCGAGTTCGAATTCTCAGAAAACGCACAAAATATATCAAACTGCCCAAATCATATCAATACTCACTTACCTCTCACATTCATATTAAATCTATTAAATTCAATATTAAAAAAAAAACTAATCAATACTAAATGCAATTTGTTTTCGTCCATCGTTTGGCTATATAAATTTCTAGATGTATTAGATTAAAACTATCTCAAATGAAAGCAAATAACAGCAGTAACTTCAATTTAATTAATTTCAATTTTAAACTTTGCAAACTCGAACAACATTCCTTGATTAAAAGTTTTCAATATGCTAGGCTAAATATGTACTATATGTATAATAGTGAATATTTATTTAACTTATTATTTAAATAACGGTTTAATTAGTTTTTATGAGTTTAGTTTTATGCGTAATTTGTAATATGCATGTTATTAATTTATGACTATTTCACAAATGACAATGTATTTAATAGATATGTATGTATGTAAGTATGTATAAATGCATGTAACGCTTTAATGCATAATAAATGTAGTTATGAACGTAGTGGTATGTAAAACTAAATCGTAATTGAATTATAATCGAATTCAAATTTGACGTAAATCGATATAAAAAGATTCAAATTGAAAAACGAAATAAACTCAGAGAGACGCAGCGAATTTTCTTCTTCAGTTCTTAAAAAAAAAAAAATAATTTAATCTTGGCACTCATGTACTATGCGTGGGGAATGGAGGTTGAAGCAGCACTTTGGTTGTTGCAGGTATTAACAATCCCTTCTTTTTCTTCGATTCGATTCGAATAATACTGAAAGTATTCTTGGAACCCAAATAAAATTAAAAAATTAAGAAACAAAGCAGAACTAACTATGCATATGAAAAGCTGAAAAGTATGTCTAAATGCTTTCATTCTTGGCGGAATGTTGAAAATGCATTTTAGGTTTAGGGTAAATATGTGTGTATATAATCGTGAGCTTGGGTTTGTGGAAAATATAAAGGATGCATAAAAATATTTGAACTCAATAAAACAAAAAAATATACAAAAAGCGAAGTGTACTTTTCCGAAATGTATCTTGTTTTGTTGTCATTAGCATTTGGTACAGCTTTTAAAACTTAGGCTAGCCGTATAATGTGTTTCCACGCGAACTGAATTACGCAATTTGTGAACTATTCTCAATTCAAGCGAAAGTGTGTTTCAATTTTAAGAATTCATTACTGCAAACAAGACAAAGGAAATAGTTCAAAAACAAATACAATTATGTAAATAATATATTCGCTTTTAGATAAAGCTGTTCCATTACGAGTTCAAATTGCATTTAAAACCAAAATTGTAGTGGAATAGAAAGTGACATTCCTTGATTTTGTTAATATACTAATATCAACGACAACGGTACTGGAGGCCACAAAACAAGAAACTAGTATTTGTGAATAATTTGGGGATAGCAAGTTAGTACAGCTAGTCGAGCTTTTGGATGAGCTAACTGAATTTAATTTTGTAAAAAAAGAAGGATATTGATGACGGCACATCACACGTTTAATAATGTAGAGAAGTAAATCCAATTAATAAGCTTAATAAGGAACATGTTTTCAGAAAAAAATTCGGAAAAATTTCGAAGATATGTGCCCTTGCACCCGTCTTTTTGTATAGCAACTGTATGAATAGATCAAACTCTGATTGCGTTTTCCACAAAATTTAAATTTTGGAATAATCCCCTATATTATTAAATGTACGATTTGGAATATTGGGATATATTTTGTTGGAATAGTGTTCGAGCACATTTTTTTTCTAAGGGTGAGAAGTTTCAGAAGAATGAATGAACTTAAAGTCCACTACGAAGCGTAGTACCCAACGATGTAAGCACTGACAATAAACGACATTCATAGTGGCAGTGTCAGCAAATTTACTAACTCTCTAAACAATGAAGTATTCTACACTTTCAGATTTTTTATTTTTTTTTTGTTAGGTACGTTGTAGGAAACCGGATACTGATGCAAATGCACACAAATCAAAAGTAGGTGTCATATTAGGTAGGTAGGTTGTCGCGGTCGTCTATAAGACACACTTAGACTCAGGGCCCATTGTGATGCCGCATGTTGGGTCAGCAACTCCCAATCCCTCCTAAAACCATTTTGAACTTTGAACGAATTTTAGAAGTTCCCTGATTTCGACGCATCTAAGGTCCTCCAAATTGTCGAAGAATTGCCTACCGAGAGTGGAGAGTCTTCGTCTGGATAGAGCAGGGCATTGGCACAACAGGTGCAGAATCGTTTCCTCCTCTTCTTCATCTTGACAACTTCTACAGAAGTCATGTGAGCGTAGGCCAAGTCGATAGGCGTGCTTGCCAATTAGGCAGTGTCCTGTTATGACGGATACTAATAATCTAATATTGGACTTATTTAGACTCAGTAGTAGGCCAGTGCGTTTGGCGCTGAGCACCGGCCATAATTGTTTGGCAGTTTTGCAGGTGATTTCGTCCTGCCACCTTTCGTTCGCTACTTTAGTGAGCCTCTCGGAGATAAGTAGCTTACAAGTTTGCAAGGGTATTCCTATTTCGTCATTTATATCCTCAAAAGGAAGTTTCGTGCCAAGTCGCGCCAGTTCGTCGGCCTAACAATTCCCCTCTATGCCGCAGTGTCCCGGAACCCATATTACCTTTGGGCGAAATGACTCAGCCATCTCGTTAAGAGATGCGCGGCATTTCATGGCTACCATGGAGGTTGTGGACTGCTTCGTGAGGGACTTTATTGCCGCCTGGCTGTCAGTGAAGATATATATATCAACTTGGGGTATCATATCACACTTTACCAGTTTCGTGGCCCTGTCGATTGCCATCAGTTCAGCCTGAAAAACGCTACAGTGGTCCGGGAGACGAAAGCTGAGGGAGATTCCCAGGTGATGGGAATATACACCTCCTCCAACCCTTCCCTCGAGCTTTGAGCCATCTGTGTATACATGGATGGACTCTCCACTACTTACAACGTCATGCTTCCACTCTTCCCTTGAGGTTGGGAGGGTCGCGAACGCTGTAGCGGGTGCAGGTTCCGGAAGTGCATAGTCCACCAATCCGGGTAGCCCCGGAAACTCCGTTAATATTCTACCGTGACCATAACTGGTATTTGATCACTTATTTAGAATGTTCATTCGAATTGCCGCGCCACTTGCGACTTGTTTGGCATGTAGGTCCACCGGAAGAAAATTCAGTAGGGCATACAGTGCCTTGGATGGTGTTGTTCTCATCGCACCAGTTATGAGTGTGGACGCAAGCCTTTGAACCTTGTCCATTTTTTTTTTAAGTTTACCCCTTTTCCAAGGGTGTTCCACCATACCGAGATAGAAAATTGGCCTAACCACCGCCAGTGTATTATTTTGGGTTGTCATTTAGGTTCATTCAGTTTATTTAGGTGTCATATTTTGCAGTCAAAATTTTAAATTGGTGCTTCAAAAATAGGAGAATTCGTAGCTTTTGTTTACAAAAATCTGGCAAGAATTTCGTAAGATTATTTGCTTGCAACACACGACGTATGAATAGGACATATGTACATTTGATGCTGGCATTTTATACATTTTACTTCATTTGGCAAACAACAAAACATAAGATTCTTTTGGATTTCTGTTTTTCATACATGAAAATTAAAAAAATCAAATGAACATAAACTAGCATGAAATGAGGTTCAAGAATACCATTGAGCAAAATAAAGGTAAATAAAACCAAAATTTAAAGCATTTAAATTCGGATACGTTACGTTTAAATTATTTTCATTATGATAAACTCTCATTTAATGTAGAGGTGGCAGTGGTTGTGGTTTTCTAAAACAAAGTATTTTTAAAATTTTTTATTTAATTTACATAATTTAAGGTGATTTGGTGTGGTTGGTGAATTCGGGGGTTAAAAAAAAATTGCATTTACGCAATAAAAATTATAAAAATATAAATATTTACGATTACTAGCAATTTTCGGTCCAACGAAATATTTTCGGTAGTTTTCTACATTGCATTACCATATCGAACAGAAAAACTAAATAAAATGATAAATTGCAGAGCATTTACATTAAAAATATTGCTAAACAATAAAAAATGCTTGCAAAGAAAGAAAAAATCTTTATAAACAAAAACAAACAAATTTTTTAAGCAAAACAATTTTACAAGACAAAAAACTAAATATTTGGCTAAAACAAAGGCGTTTTGAAATATTTTACAAAATCAAAATATTTTCACATTCGAGTGCTTCGTGGGTACGAAATTAAAATTGTATTTTACAATGCAAACATATTTAGAATTTGGCATAAAAAGCAAAAATTTACAAAATTCAACTTTGCATTTTTCGAGGTGATTTTTGTGGGTTCATTCTTTTTAGCATTTTTTTAAAGAAAATCTTGCATTGGCAGACGAGTTGCAACAAAATAAGCATTCGGTGCTTTCATCAACTAGCAATAACTTTTTTTCTACAAAATGTATATCCACAACAAACTCGTGTGGTTTTTTCGTTTTGTTATTTGTATAGGAGAGAAAATGCTGTATATTTTTTTAACTTACAAAAGCTTAAATTTCAAAAAAAAAAACATAGTTTACATTTCACACGTTTAAAAAAAATTATTAGTTGGCTGCCATTTTTTTTTTTTTAATATCTATAAGGATTTTTAATATAAATTTAAATTTGCTTAAAAATTTAGATACTTTTTCTTTTTCCGAAAATCGTTTAAAATTTTGCTCATAATAATAAATAATAAAAAAACAAATATTCAGTAGGCTTCAAACTCTTTTAGATACGAACATTTTTGGAGTATTTGCAAATGTATTTCCAAATATGGTAGCTTTAATAGAAATTAAAATAAACGAAAAATGAAACTTGAAAAAAATATTAAATATCTTTTATTTCTTATGAAAATCGTTTGCCATTTTGCTAGATACTAAACACAAAATCGGAAATCAAAACATTATTTAATGGGCTACCAATTCGTTTCAAAGTACATGTGTTTTCCTTATTCACTTCAGCATTTTTAATATGTTCCAAATTTTTTAAATCCACAGCATTTTCACTCTCTTCTACCGTAGTTGTATTGTTTATGTACAAAAGCAATGCGAAATTGCATACGAGTTTTTCACATACATATGTACATTAGACACATACTTATGCACATATGCATCTATGCATTTACGTATGTGCGCTCGTAAAGGCAATCATTAGCTACATAGCGTGTGTATAAATTTACAAATATACAAAAACGAATTGGAAAACTGAAAATAAATACCTCCAGTCACAGTCAGTGTGGCAAAATCATATTCGGCAACAGTAAAACCGGCAGAATTATGAGCGGTAATACGTAGGTTATACCAGGTGGCGGGTTCCAAATCCAAAACAACATAGTTATTATCGGGCTTAACATTGTTCGAAATTTGATTCCATTCAGTTTGATCGCTAAAAGGAAAAAATAGAGTATAAATTATGTGTACCGCACATGTAGGGAGAGAAAAAATTATTTTTCTTAGTTTTTTCTTAAAGTTAGCAACACCAACCGCTTCTTGTTCTCAACAACAAAGTGTGACATAGGGCAGCCGCCATCTTTCCAGGCCTTGAAATGCAGTGAAACCGAGTTGGAGGAAACCTCAATGAAGCGTTGCTTCTCTGGCAGTTTGGGTTTGTAGCCTTTGGTGCGGGTATTCAGTATGTCTGAAGCTTCGCCAGCGCCGATGCTGTGGAAAGAAGTTAAGAAAAGCAAATGAAAAAATTGCAAACATATTTTTTACGCTATGCTTTTGCATACTTGTTGAAACCGGTAGCATAGACTTGATAGCGTGAGCCGCAGAGCAGATTTTCGATAGTGTATTTTTGTGCATCCACAGACACCTCGGCAGTTTCCCATTCTCCAAATTCTGTGCGGAAATTAAATTTAATTAACTTCGCCAACCTAATCACCTTTCCTTCCCCCTTTGCACTTACCTGGCTTATAGTGCAGTGTATAACCATGCAATGGTGCGGTATCTCCCTCGTGTGGCTTCAATTTCACAGTCAATGAATCGGTGGTTGTGGCCGATAGCGAAACTTGTGGCGATTGTGGTGGTGCCAATACAATCAATTTGTGTGTAATTGAATCCTTTGCAATCGAATTTTCCGCATGGCATGAATATTCACCAGCATCTTGACGATTAACTGACTTTATCAATAGTGAGCCATCGGGCAGAACGCGCATACGATCATTGCCGGTGAATTCAACGCCCTTAATCTTCCAGGTAATCTCAGGTTGTGGCGCACCTACAGCCAAGCAGGGCATTTTTGCATCTTCCTTGAAAGTGGCAGTGAATGTGTCATCGAATGAAGCAATCTTAGCGGGTACTTGATCACTGGGCATGGCTACAATACTCTTTGAAGGTTGACCCTCGCCGATATTAGTGCTAGCGGTGACCCAGAATTCATATGGCTTATTCTTTTCCAATTCAGTCGCTTCATAACTCATTTGATAGTGTGGTATCTTTTGGCTCTTGGGTTCACCTTCTGCACCTTCGACTTTTGAGTATACAGTATACTGTTGTATGATGCCATTGGGTTGTGCTGGTGGGCGCCATGAAACCAATATAGCAGCTTGACCCTTGACTAAGGCCTTAACATCGGTGGGTGCTTCGGGGACTGGTGTGAAAAGAGAAAATTATAAATTGAATGCAATGTATTTTCGAAATATTTTACGAATTTCTACTTACCATCAGGTTCAGTTTGACAGTGTATGGGTGCGCTGCGTACGCCATCGCCGCCAGCGGTGGTAGCGAGCACTTGCATGGTGTAGTTGGTGAATTTCTTAAGTCCATGTAAAACGGTATCTGAGGAGGCAGTCTTCTTGTAGTGACGTTTGGTGTCATCTTTGAGTGGAAAATTTTAATTATTTTAAATGAATTAATTACTCACTTCAATTTAATTATTTTTCATCATATAGACGATAAACGTATTTATCGACAACGTTTTCGATTTGCTGGCACTATTATCAAGATACATACATACATACTACATATTTATCTGGATTACAATGCAGCTAAACGTGAAAATTGTCAATGATTGTTGATTTATCGATACATTTATTAATGTATTTATTTAAATATATTTTTATCGACACGTTTATCGATAAGATACTGTTATCAACTATCAATTATCAATTAAAACAATTCTGCAATCTATATACCTAGTATAAATTTCGATATTTATCGATAACAATTGATATATTAATAAAATTATCGAAACTTTAGCGACAAGATATCTTTGTCACCATTATTATATAAAACAAGAATGTTTCACATGAAAAAGGCCTTATTCGAAGATCTACTAAATAATAGGCCCGGAATCACACAAAAATTAGCTGTTTTCAATTAATTTCAATGTAATTTAATTATTGCTAAAAGTCAATATGTCGCTCTTATCTTGGTAGCTTTAAAATATTTATAATTGGCATTCGCCCACTTCCCCCTTGATACTCACCATACCATTCATCGCTGGGCGCATACACCACCTTGTAAGTCTTAATTACGCCATTAGCCGATTCCAGTGGTGGACTCACCCAGCTGACGCGAATGGTTTGCGAGGTCAATGTGGTGCAGGCAGTGTCGCTTGGTGGTTGACTAGGTGTGCCCTCGGCAGTGAATTGTTTCTCCTCATCGCTCAATGGACCGGCGCCAATCTTGTTGAATGCCTGGATCACCACCGAGTATTGAGTGTAAACGCGCAAGTTATTCAATTCTAAGCTATGTTCCTTGCCTTCTTCAGTCAAAAAGTTAACAGTCTCAAAAACATATGAAGAATTGGTATTCGATAGTTTATAGCCAACATAGTAACCCAAAATTTCACCATTCCATTCAGAGCGTGCTGGTGGTTTCCAGGTGACGCGCAGTGTAGTCTGGTTGACGGGTTCAACTTTGATATTCTGTGGCTTGCCAGAGGGTGCTTCTTCGGCGGTAATGATTGTAACAGCTTCCGACGATTGCGAGGTACCAATCGCATTCTCGGCGACAATGCGTATGTTGTAGGTGGTGGCGGGGCTCAATTTCTGCACTTGCGCTTCGGTAGTATGACCAGGCACCATAACACGGTCCACTTCATCCCAGGATGCACGCGAGCGTTTGAATTCAATAATATACCGGATAAGTGGTGAATTGCCATCGTAGGGTTGCGCCCAGCTCAGCTGCACAGAACGGCCAGATTTGTCTAAAACCTTCAAAGCATAAGGCATCTCAGGCACTTCCTGTATAATCATATTAATGCTAGCATCATCCGAGCCAAAAGCATTGGTGGCCAAGCAAGTGAAGAGTGCCGAGTCAGAGCGTTCAGTGCGTTTAATTGAGAGGCTAGACATAACGCCGGTGGAGAGGATTTCCTCGCGTATGGTGTAGCGGTTGTCATTCTTGGGATCCAACCGTACATTATTCATATTCCAGAGAATGCCAATGGGTTTTTCGCCCTTCGCTTCGCATTGCAAGACAGCGGGTTCGCCACGACGTGCAGTCTGATTGCGCAGTTTCTCGGTAAATTCTGGTGGTGCTTGAACACTGATCATTATAACAGCTGAAAGACCAGAACCGATGCCATTAATAGCCTCACAGAGATAGTAGCCTTCGTTTGTCTTTTGGATATTGTCGATATGCAGTGTGCCTTCTTCAACACGAATATTATCGTTCTTCTTCAGATCCTTATATTCGCCGGGACTGTCGCCTGTGGGCAATGGAAAGTGGTGAGTGAGTAACTGATTATATCTGCTTTAATTTCCATTTACTTACCAACAGCTTTCTTCCAAGTGACCTGTGGTTTGGGGAAGCCATCAGCTTTGCATTCGACCTTAGCATCAGAACCTTGTGCGAAAGCCTTGTCGGTGGGTTCGAGTATCCATCTGGGTGGTACTATTGTGGTTTAATCAAACCAAAGCGAAGTGGATATTATGAAGAATTGAGAGGGAAAAAAATATATATTAGCTTATTTCATCGAGTTTCTTAATTGCAAAAATACATTTATAAAGCATGCGGTAGAGTTTAAAAAATGTTTTTTCAACAGACGGACGGAAGACGAAGATAAAGTGAAGTGGTGATTTTTTAGCAATTGATATATTTTTATCATGAAAACTGTTTGCAATTTTTACTTCTTTTGGTTAATTTTAGACAAAAATAATGAACTTTTCAAAAAACTAATTTTTATAACTTTTATAAATTTTTATTGCTTTTTAGAATAATGAAATGAGGATTTTTAAAGTTTTTGTTTTGAAAACTACGTACAAACATAATTTTTTAAAAATTTAAAATTGTTTATTTTTACCACTTCACTTCACTTTTTTGTACTTACGAAAATTTTGATGTTTCGATGAGTTTTTGAATTTTGTTTCTGATTTGTCTTAAATGTGGTTTAAGCACCCATTAATGTTATTTATTTTTAAATATACTAACAAGACGACTGGCCAAAACTATAGAAGCGTTTTTTACGTATTTTTTCCATAAAACAATTGTCGAACATACTTTGTATAGAAGGAAAATGCGGGGAAAATAATTGCAAAAAATCAACGCGATTTTTTAGCAACTTAGAACTTCACATTATCGTACTAAAATTTAATGGGCTATAAAACTGCATACTCACAAAAATTCTAAAAANGAAAATGCGGGGAAAATAATTGCAAAAAATCAACGCGATTTTTTAGCAACATACTCACAAAAATTCTAAAACAATCTGATTGAAAAGTTGAGAATTTAGATGCAACTTTGCAGAATTTTTATAATTTATGCACAAAGTTAAAAATATGAATTCATACGATTTTTGTTAGGTATTGAGCTGTGCTTTTATAAAAAATAATAAATATTATATAAAAAAGAATTTTGCCAAACTGGTATCTCTCCACGTCTCGACAACTTCTGCGTTTTGCATTTAAGTAACACCAAGAGTAATTAGCTTAGCTAAAATTCAAGAATCAGATACTTAGAATATTTGTTCTACGAAAATAATTTGGAATATGGTTTTAAAGGTACTAAAGTGCGATTGAAAAGAGCCCGATCTTTGAAAAACGACGTAAATGATCTGGCCCCTTAATTTTAGCCCTCATATATGTATTTTATAATCGAATGATGGAAGTTTTCTGGAGTTATGTGCTTAATAGAAATGACTGGATACAGACCGCGCGTCAGTTGATAAAAATTTGAAATTTCAAACTTTAACAACATAATAAAACGCGGTACATAGTTTTTCAGCTGGCCTATTTTAGCTGCTTAGTGACGATTTTTTATGTATTTTGAATAGATCTTTATATGCAATATTTATTCCGTTATTTGAACATTTGATATTTTTATTTAAAATTGTTTCATTTATCATAATCGTTTTTAAGCACTCACGAACATCAAAATTTTCCGCAAATACTGATGCTTAAAAGCTATGCAAATTAAGTTATTTTACAACTAAATATAACCCAAGAAAGCAACAAGCTACATTTATACAAACAGAAAGTGAAAAGGACAACAAAATGTTGGCGGATTAATTGAAAATAAATGTTAATCAAAAATAAAGTTTCAAAAACTGTACAGAGCATGCGTAAAACGATGTGCTAAGTGATGCTGAGAAGCTGGCAGATAATATTTTATGAGAAATTGAAAGATTGGCTTTTTTTATTTTTTACTTAATTTGTGCTTTTAAACTGCTAAAAAAAATTTAATTTTCTATTTTTTTATTTATATTTATTTAAAGCCTCACAGCATCAATTAACAGCAGGATAAATATTTAATTTACCCCCAATCGTTTTGTATACGAAACTGATGAGTTTTCAATGAAAATGAAAGTTAATTAAAGACAGGATATTTCTCTAGGGTGCGGATGGCCAGTGAGATGGAGTTGGGGTGAGGGTGGAGGACTGCAAGAGTGGAAGCGACCGAGTTAGTGATCAGAATGGATGATGAGCGCGTAACAGGAGAAAAGCTGTGTGATGGGTGTGTAGAATACATTATGGCACACAGCTGTTAATTGAATATTGTAATGCTGTTGATCGGCTGCTGTAGTATGTATGTACATTCTGTTAAGTTACATATTCAACGAAAACATACGAGTATAGTACATACTGTGTGTGTGCGGGCAAGTGAAGCAAAGCTGATATTGACAACACCACATACCAGAGTATTTTGTGTTACATTCATGATATGCAGCCACACAAAACACTTTCCATGTAAGGGCAGTTTTACAGAGTGTAGTTGTTTCAGTAGTTTGTGATATTTTGTTACGATGTTAGCAGCATTTACATATGTATGTAAATATTATGTACGCATGTTAGTTTACGGAGTTAAATAGATTTATGTTAATTTTGCGCCAGAGAAATTCCATATACCTATTAATAGCATTTTTTTAGACCGAAATAGTCTGTTAGTTCTTCTTCTTCTCTGTTAATTAACATACATTTATTTAACATGTAGCAGACAGCAGTGTGTTATGTAAAAGCATGTTATCGCATACATATTTATCTTTGTTAGTAAGCAAGGATCGAAGAGGGGTTTCGAAAGTAGGAAAGACGTGTTTAGATTTTTTCTGATTAAAAAAAAATATAAATTTGTTTGCTGCACACATTTACAAAATTCGCTATTTTATTTATGCATATTGGCAAGTTTTCGTAATAATTACTATTTGTATGCGCAAAATGCTATTTTAAGCTCAACAAAATAAAATTAAAAACGAAAGAAAATCCAAATTTAGCACTAAAATGCATTGATATAAAAAGTACAAAACAGTTAAAAAAAATTAAATTAAATAAAAAATTTTTTAGTCAANTTTAGCACTAAAATGCATTGATATAAAAAGTACAAAACAGTTAAAAAAAAATTAAATTAAATAAAAAATTCTTTAGTCACAGAATTAAAACAAAATGAGTTTGAAAAAATTTAATAAAATTAAAAATAAGAACGCTGAAGCAATTTGTAGTATTTTTTCCATAGCCAGTGATTGCCCGGTGTAATGCGCAGATTTTTGTTAAACATAAAATTTCGTTCATTCTTTCTCACAAATTTGGTATTGGTGTAGCTTTTTTTTTAATAAAGAAGTGCTTTTGAGTGCCCTTTATATGCGCGTGTGCATATGTGCTGAGTTATGTGTATGTGTGAAGTGTTTGTGCTGCAAGTGATATTATTTGCTGTTTTGCGAATCTGAGCTGTTTTGCCATTTTTTTTTTCTTTTTACACATGAGTTGTTGACTGTGAATTAAGTATTAACAATTTTTTTTACAATAGCTGTAAGCCCAATCCATTATTTTTCGTTATACATTTTTCCACAACATTCATGTTTCAACAAAAAAATTTAAATTTTTTGTGTAGCTTGCGATTAGTTTATGCAAATTTATACAAACTGTCACCTGCGCTGACGCTGTCAAGTGCGCTTTTTCGAAATTATTTACAGAATCCAAAACTTTTAAGCTTTTAGACACTTTTTGATCAGAGCAAAAATCATACTTGTTGTTGCAGTTAAAGACGACGTTCCATAGATTTCTTGAAACCTCTGATTTTCAGAGTTTCTTTCATTAAGCTTGGTTAAAAAAAAAAAAAAACAATATAAAAAATTAAAAAAAAAAAAAATCGAAAAAATCGGCCCTTTTAATTGCGATGTTAATTTCTTCGATGAAATAATGTTCTCCATGATTTTTGTTTTTAAATGCAAAAGTTACAAAAAATTGTAAAATTTTAAAAATCGAATAATAAAAAAAACTGTTATAAATCTTGACTAAAAAAAATTGTCTTCATGAAAATGGGTTTGAAAAATTTTCAAGATATGTAAAACATTTTTGTTTGAGAAACAATTGTGCAAGTTTTTTTTTTTCAAAAGCCAAGCCCAACGCATTTCTGCGCTTCTTCCCCTTTTTCAAAGTCCAGCAATAATAATGCACTAGTTTTTAGGTATAAAAACTTCAGTACACAATTTTTGAAAATTTCTAAAAACAAAAAATCATTTTCAAAATAGTCTTGAACCCTAATTTGTTCTTGCGGTTCATCGCAGGCAAAAAACAAAGCGTAAAAGTGCAGTTTAAAAAAAAAATTTTTGAACGCATTTCAAATTTAATTTTCATGCCATTAAGAATTGATTAGAAATTATTCGAGTAATTTCGTATCGAGATTTGGAAATATCTTCTATTTTAAGCTTATACTCAAAGCAAGAAAGTATTAAAACTTTAGAAAAAAATTAAAAACTTTTCTTTTTATCAAGCAACATTTTTAATTTTTGTTTAACAAAATAAAAGATTTACTNTTTAAGCTTATACTCAAAGCAAGAAAGTATTAAAACTTTAGAAAAAAATTGAAAACTTTTCTTTTTATCAAGCAACATTTTTAATTTTTGTTTAACAAAATAAAAGATTTACAAGCTTATAAATTTTTGAAAAATGCTTTTTACAAATTAAGAATTTGAATCTTTGAATAAAAATTGCATTGTGATTTTTTAAAATTCAAGAAGGAGCTATAAATTTGAAATTTCAGTCGCTTTCTTTCTTGCCTACCGTTCACCGTTAGCGTCGCTGTCTTATTCGCGCTGCCCGCCGCATTGGAGACCTCGCACGTATAGCGACCCGCATGCGCCGAAGTGACATTATTGATTAACAAAAGGCTTGTATGCTCGCCAACACTAGCCAAAGTGGCTAAATCACTGTTTATACGCTGTTCGTTCAAGTACCAATTGAACAAAATTGGCAGATCGCCTTTGCTGGCAATGCAAGTGAGCTGAACATAATCACCCATATGACATGGTGTGGCCGAGATGGAGAGTTTGGCCAGATAAGGCGTTTCTTAGTGGCGAATAAAAAAAGATTGTGCGATTTAAAAGGTGGAAAAATGTGTGTACATAAGTATAAAGTACGTATTTAAAATTTCTAAAAGAAAATTATTTTAAAATAAATGAAATTTTAGAGGATTTTGTTAAAAAAGGTTTTTTCGCACCAAAATGCTATATCAATCATTACCATTTTTTGAATTTGAGGAATTTGAAACTATTAAAATTTTTAAATTGCTTAGGCTGAAATAAGATTTTTTTGAAATTTCCAATCTTGTGTTTTCGTCTATTTTGCATAAATAATAGTAAATTTTTACTTCAATTTCTCGGAAATTCACCAACCACCCCATAACAGCGCTCCAACCAACATCAACATAAATCAAGTTCGCTGCTTAAGTCTTTCGTTTGGTACTCTCAATGAATTTAGGATTTGAAATTATGCAGCAAAAACGTAAAAATAAGAATTTCTTTAAAACAATATATATAAACTAAAAATTAAAAGGCACGCTTAACTTCATTTTGCACCACCCTCACCCTTCACTTTCAACACCGACCAGCGTCGCGCTACACCTGCCGCATTACGAGCGACGCACGTATAATTCCCCGAATCGCTGATGGTAGTTTGACGCAGCGATAATATCAAAGTATATTCATCGATTTTATGATAAATAGAACGCAACAAAGGTTGACCATCTTTTAGCCAGTGTATATCGATAGGCAAATCACCAGAGTTAACCATGCACATGACACGTACCGCCTGACCGCCATTTACACCGTTCGCATTGAAGTGGAATTGCTCAAGTTGGGGTAGTTCTAAATATATGGTTCAAGAAGTTGGATCGTGAAGTAGAAATGTAGGCAGTGCGTGGACAAAAGGCAACACACATTTGTACATACATATGTACATATGCACATATACATACATATAAGTAAGTGCATGTTTGTAGTATGTATGCTTCAATGAAATGATTAAGTATGTGAAGTGAGAGGTTAAAATTTACGTTAAAAGATTTAACTATTTTTAGGGGGCCAGTGAAGCTGCCTAATTGTATGCAAAGATGATTGAAAAAAATTTATTAGATCAATCGATTCAATTCAATTTTATTACTGCTTGAAAGAGCCTAGGCCTCCGAGGCACAATATTAAAAAGTAGTGCTTGTTCCACGAGCTACTCGAAGAAAGACTCGAGCTAAGTTCAAACTGCGAGCGTAAAAAAGAAACTGTCAAATGACGCAGCTTCGACAAAAGTACGTGCAACAGTTTCGTGTAAACTTTGACAAAACACTTTTGTTTGTTATCACAGATTATGCTTTAAGAAAACGTTTGCTCTATCAGCAGCAATTTGATATGTTGATACGGACGGCAAGTACGGAAGCGCGCTCCGTCGGTGGCTGGTTGAACCATAACTCAAAGCGGCTCACGAGTAGCTTTTAGAACAAACCTATACTTTTTTTTTGCTTACTGAGAAGATTTGCTTTAAGACATTTTTTGTTTAATTTATTATTTTATTTTTATTTTTATTTCTATTTATTTTTTATTTTTTTTTATTTTTGTTTGTCTTATTTTTTAGTTTTTTAGTTTTTTTTATCTTATTTTTTAGCTTTAATTTTTAGTTTTTATTTAATTTATAGTTTTATTTTTTTTTATTAAAAATTTTATAATTTTTTGTTTATTTTTCTATTTTAGTTTCTTTATTTTTTATTTTGATTTCTTAGTTTTTTCATTTGGACTTTTTATTTTTTTATTTACATTTTTAAATTTTTTTATTTTGAATTTAGTTTCTGATTTTTTATTTATTGTTAGTCATGTTTTTCCAATTTCATTATTCAACTTCTGGCAAAATATTTAAGCATAGAAATAGCCAAAAATGTGTTATTAGTTTCACTTAAACAAGAATATTGCATACTTTTAGATTTTACATCATTGGACTGCATTTACTCGTATATTTATTCATCTTTGCATACTTTTCAGTCCCCTTCCCTGTTTTGCAAAATTTTGGTATACACATAAAATGGGGAAGTAACGCTTTCCCCGTGGAAGTAGAGAAAAACACAAAGTGAGGACGGACGGGTTTCCAAACCCAGTAAACATTCAAGGACAAAGCACCACAAGTACATATAATAAAGTGAAAGTATACTAAACTAAAAAAAACCAACAAAATGCACGCACACACAAACGCGCAGCACACAAAAAATTTCCTAAAAGCGCCTAAGACTATGCAACACACTAAGGGGTGACGCGCCTTCAAATATGCTTTACAGAGGTACACACACACAAAGAGTTAATGATGCTTAACCAAGCCATTCCGCATGAAATAAAAGTGCGCCCGCAGCCTCTTATACTAAAACTATTAGGCCTCTAGGACTACTTTAATTTTAACTGTTGTAAAAACTAGCGTATGCTGTGCACAAACCCTTTACTGTTAAATTCGTCGACACTGTCGTATATCCTGCGTGATTCGCACCCATACAGGTGTATTTGCCGGCATGCTCACCGCTTACGCTTTCAATATTTAGCGAGCTACTGCGTTTACTATGCATCAGTATCATTATACCATCGATCAATTGGGCTGGTTCGTCATTGTAGTACCAGGTTATGTTGAACGGCGCATCGCCATGCACCACTGCGCACGCAAGCTGGAAATAATCGCCCACATAGAGTGGCGAATCGGCGTTGGTGGGAAGTGGCGCAAGTTTCGGTGGCACTAAGATGATTATAGGGATGCGAATGAAATTGAGGAAGCGACAAAGGGAGGGAGATGTTGAGGAAGGATGGGTGATATGAGCAGGAGGCGAGTAACGCAATAGGAAAAAGTTATAGGAACACAACAAGGAGAAAGAGAAGTTAAACAATTATAGGGATGTGGGTAATTTAGTGCCACGGATTTTCGAATTGCGTGTTAATGCAACATTGGATGATTTTGAAAACAAAAACAAATATAAAGAACGCAAAAATTAGAAATTTACGTTTAAAAAACCAACTTAAAATATACTAAAAATACCCTTAACTACTAAATAAAAAAAAACTAAATTAAAAAAAATCATCAAGTTTTTCTTCTAAACATTTACTATTATTGTACCATTCACAATCAGTTGAGTCGTGTAACTCGTTACGCCAGCCGCATTTTTGCCATAGCAAGTATAATTGCCTGCATGTGCGCCATCTATGGATTCGATAGTCAATGCCGAGCTGCGTGAACCCATTTTGGATATTGTTATGCCACGCAATTGAGCATAGCTTTCGTTTAGCGGCAAACCGTTGTAATACCAATAGACTAAGAGCGGATGATCACCGTGTATTATGGAACATTGTAGCGTACAATAATCGCCGGGAAAGAATGCATCGGCGCCTGAGGTAAAGGGCGCGATTTTGGGGAGGACTGTTTTTTGTTTTGCAAAGAAAATGTAAATTTCCATGCACAGATTAAAAAGAATAAGATAATAAGGACTTTTTTTGAGAAAATTCCAATGTAATCGTCTACTTATTTTTAGTCAATATAACTTTAGACAAAACTAAGACAAATTCTTCAAAAAATTATAGGCGTATTCATCTAACATCACATGTACGGAATTTATAATTTTATCAAGCTTATCAGCAGTTTACCACGTTATATGAATACCCCTAATGAGAAAGTTTTATAGAAATATCTTTATTTCGGCATTCTACCTTGGTCTAAGACATTTTAGAAGGCAGAACCTAATGAACATAACATGTTACTTTTTTATATTGTAATGGCTATGTCTTCTTTATTTTCATGTTTCTGTTGAATAGGTTCCTCAATGTTTCAGACATCGACAGATAAATTGGGTAAATTGAGGAAACGAGTTCATTTATAGTTTCAAACACTGATCAAGTTCTACGCAAACCAAGCCATACATATCCTTCTAGAAGAGAACTCTTCCCTAGGAAAAAATTATGATTTAAGAGTTAAAAGGACCTGAGTAAGGTTGAGAGTACAACGACCAATTGAACGACTTCCCTAAAAATTATCAAGAAAACAAAAAAAATTGTGCTGGAAGAGGTTTGTCCACAAAAACCAAGTCGCGGAGATGGTTTTGGTATCAACTACGACCGTTTTGGACATTCTTCATAATCAACTTTTTATATCTAAGGTCAACGAAAGATAGATCGCATCGTGTTAATTCTAAGACGAGCTTTTAAATATGTTTTAAGCGAACTGTTTTGTGGCAATGAAGAAGACTTATTTAGTGCTCAATTAAAAAATGCAAACTTGGAAAAAAAGTCCAGATGATAAGAAAGTGAAGTCGGTGGCTATTTCAGCCTTTTTTGAAGATAATAAGAACATACTTTATATAAAAGCTGAGCATTACACTAACCGGAGAATATATGGACAAATAAAAATAATTTCGAGCTTTTCCCGTTTAGGTGACCACTAACATCTAGCGCCTAAATGCATACCACATCTTTGATAGACCCTATGCGGGTAAAGGATAAAAAAGGGAAAATTTTTTATTTGCATTTCTGAAGTGCCATATAACAGGTCTTATTAATGTAATAAGTTTATGGCAACTCGCCCAGAATTTATTACTTACAACCAAGCAAAGGTGGCAATTGGGGGTTATCATTGACCGCAATGCCTACCCACCATATTTTGATTGAACACATATTTGTTGTAGTACATGCAAACAACCTAATCTCCCCATACAATTCGCGAACTTTTAACCCTCTCTTAGCTTTCATTATTCATTTCATTATTCAGTTCAGCATTTTTAAAACACATGAACAACTTTCATTTAGCTCGTCGACAAACTCTGATTATTTTTATTTGAATCAACGGTGGGCTCATGTAGTTTTAGTTAGTCGAATAGCCACTAAAATGGGACAAATGAATAAATCATTATTGTTCGTAGGCAGTGCTATTGAAAGAGAAAATTCTGTAGAATTGAAAAAATAAATAAATTTTTTTTAATTCATAATAAAGTTAGAAGGACTAAATTCGAGCATGTGATCGAGAGTATATTAGTCCTTTATATTTAATTTTTTTGTTTTTCAAAAATAAGTATTGCAAAATTTCAAGGATATTCAAATTTTAAAATTACATTTTTAATACCTACTCGCCCTTATGCACTAAAAAATTGTATCTACTTTAATTCCACAAAATTTTCTGTTTAATTTGAAACTCAGACTGATTTTCTACGTTGCACTGAACTTGTAAAATAATTTTTTCATGTAATCATATTTTTCAAATTCCAAAGTTCCTTAAAAAAAACTAACTTCAGACAGAACTGCGTTTGTAAGTTTTACTGTCGCACGGTGTAGGAGATCGTTGAAAAGGTGGATGGTAACTATGTACAAACTTGTGTCCGTCATCCAGCCTAGTGAATTTATAGCCTTTTTTTTTGAAAACCACAATGAAGCTATACAATTTTTGAGGTGGCACAATATCTCGAAGTAGGCTTTCAGGAGTGACCTGACCTAGTATAAAATTTTGTTTCCAATATGATAATTGATCATAAATATGGTTATTAATTTTAAAATGGTGCGGCATAGACAAACTTTTTGTGCGCATTTTCAGTGCAACATGCAATTTGTTTTCCTTTTTTTGCATTTAACAGCAGTAAATTTTTATAAGTTAGGCGCAGCTTTCCTTAGCAAGCAATTTTCGAAAATAACGAGGCAAAGTACGCAAATTAGAGAGGGAAAAAGCTTCAGAGAGAGAGAGCGAGAATGAGATAGAAACAGAGTAGTTTACAACCATAAACAATGAACTTTTAGTAGGCAAAAATCCACATTTATGCTATAACTATAACTATGTAATTTTCTACATTCAATATACGAGTTCGAATGTTTTTCTAAGCAGTTAGTAGCGCGCACGACACGTTTGTTAATTGTTTTAAACTATTTAATATATATTTTTTTCTTTATACAACTATATATTTCCTTTTATCAAATTCGCTAACCATAAACATTCAACTCGGTTGAATAACTCTGTACGCCCGCACGATTGCTTGCATTGCAAGTGAAATTTCCAGCATGTTGATGATCGACTGATTCAATGGTCAGCACACTACTGCGACGACCCACTGTCATTGTGGAAACGCCTAGCGCTTCACTAACCAGCTCACCGTTAAGCGTCCATTCAATGACAAGCGGCAAATCGCCGGTGGGTACCGAACAGTGCAGCGTAAGATATTGGCCCGTCTGAGCGGGACCCTCCTCGAAGGCGAAAGGTATGATGCGTGGTAAAACTAAAAGTATTTATAGAATGTAAAAGCAAAGCGTACAGGCGATAAAAGTAGTCGGAAAATAAAAAATTAATGAATATAATAAAATTGAAGTGAAAATTATATGTAAATGTTTCATAAAAATCAGCGACACAAAAATCAACCAACAGAAAGGCTAAAATTATTTTCACTTATGTATGAAATATTTTTTTATAATTGAGTAACCTATAACTTTGAGCTGCGCGCCGTAGCTCGCTTTGCTCGCCTCATTCGAGCCGTGGCAGCTGTAGTTGCCCGCATGTCGCGCGCTAACATTTTCGATGGTTAGCACGCTGCTGCGACGCCCCAATTTCGATATTAATATATCCTGATCATCAGCATTGACTAGCGGTTGATTATTGAAAGTCCAGAGTATGTTGAGTGGTAGATCACCCTCGGTAATAGTGCACTGATAGGTGATATATTGGCCCAAATGCACGGCTTGATTGCCGCTAGAGAAGGGAGAAATTTTCGGTGGAACTTCACGGAGAGAGAGAATGATAGAGGGTGTGTGGAAACAAGTAAGCGCAGGAGGGAAATAATGAGGAAAGAAATGAATAAATTAATTTATACTTTTCAATTAAAAAAAAAAACAATTTATTAAAAAAATAAAAAAATAAATAAAATATTAAGCCTTCTTATTTTAAAGTTTTTTTCTCCCGCCCACCATTTACAACCAGAGCCGCTGTATACTCTGTGGTTTGCGCCTCATTGCGCGCCTTACAGGTGTAGTTGCCGGCATTGTTGCCATTTACCGAGTCAATTGTTAAAACCGTTACTTTCTTGCCAATTTTCGATGTGGTCACACCCAAATAATCGTTTATCGGATAATCGTTGAACAGCCAAGTCATATCGACCGGTAAATCACCCTTAGATATGGTGCATTGTACGGTTACCGAGTCGCCAAAATTTGCGGGTTCTTCGCCAAAGTCGAAGGGAGTGATTTTTGGTGGAACTACGTACACAAGGTTGAAATATTGGATGCATTTTTTATTAAGTTTTTTTTTTAATATTACATATTTTTAATTTTTTTTCAAATTCAGATAAAACTTTAAAAGAAAATGTTCTAGTTTGCAATATGGATTAGACAAAAATTTCCATTTTTCATCAACTTGCCTAAATATTCTGGCCAATAAGCTATTCAGCACAACAAAAAACAATGATTTAGAATTAACGAAAAAGCTGTTCAAATAATTTAAACTCCTCTAATTTTTTGTCAACACTCAATATTCTTTAACTGCTATTCAGCGGGCCGAAAAAAATATTTTGCTTTTGAATTTTTTCAAACTTGTTTAAAACATCAAAGATTAACTGGACAAAGTTAAATATCTTTATTTTGTATATTCAGCTGTTGAAGCAATTGATAGAACCAACCAGCGCATTTTACCCCAGAACGATTTTCCATCATCCTTTGACAAATTTGGTTTGAAGACAAACCGGTTTCGGCGTTGTGTCATTTTCAGTGCCATTTTTCGTTCTTTATATTGCATTCCACAGTAGTCAGGGATGTTTTTATACATTTTAACATTTTAGACAGCAATTCTATGCAGCTAAGTATAGAGATAATTTGTAAGCAGCATGCTCACAAGCACATTTTCTTCGTAAACAACTTTTGTACAGAGCTTTCGGGTCGTATCTACAAACAAATCACAATTCAGCGCAATAAAAATCAACAAAGCAACACAAAATTAGGAAAGCAATAACTTAAATAGCAATTTTTTAGCTAATTCAGCTTCGTCAAACAACGCGTTTCGTTAAAAATTTGTGAAATAATAAAAGCATTGAATCTCGCGCGCAATACGAAACATGCTATTCAGCCATGGGTAATGTTTTAATATTCGATAGGAACTTTTTGAGGAATTAGATAGGGGGTATACAAAGAAATTTCATCAAAAACCAATATTAAAAAAAAAATGTATATTATTTTAGTATAATCTTTTTTCAGATCTACCATTTACAACCAATTGTGCTGTATAACTACTCGCCGCCCACGAATTTCTAGCTTTGCAGGTATAATTTCCCACATGACGCGCATTCACTGAATCTATCATCAACACACTCAAACGCTTGCCCATTTTTGTGGCTGTAATGCCGGAATATGAGTTGAGAGGATAGTCATTGAAAAGCCACTCAATATCGAGCGGCAGATCACCGGAAGAGACAAGACAATTTATGGAGACGGAGTCCTCAAAATTCGCAGGTGCTTCGCCGAAGTCAAAATGCGCTATCTTAGGTGCCACTAGAAAGGTGTGAAGAGGTATGAGAATAAATTTTGGAAAGGTGTAACACTCGTATAGCTGTATGTGTATTAAGTATTCATCAGTGTTAAGGATAATTATTGCAATTGTAAATAATAATTTTAGCAAAACTAAAAGCTTAAAAATCAAATAGTGAAAAACTGAACATATATACGTCATTCAGCGCTATTCAGCACAATTCAGAGCTTCTCAAAAGCGTTCAACTAAAGTAAATATACCATTAACAACTAATTCAGCCGTGTAATTTACGGCTGCAGCATAATTTTTCGCCTTGCATGTATACTTTCCGGCATGTCTAGCGTGCACATTGTCGATAGTTAAAATATTTGTACGCTTGCCGCTTTTCATAACCGATATGCCGGAATATGAGCTTATAGCGTAATCATTGAGCAGCCATTCAATGTCGATAGGTAAATCACCGGAAGAAATAAGACAAGTAACCGACACAGAGTCCTCAAAATTTGCTGGTTCCTCACCAAAATCGAAAGGTGTTATTTTCGGAGGGACTTGTTAAAGGATTAAAATTAAAAAAAAAAACAAAACACATTTTAATAGAAACACAACCACACTTGTAAGCACACACGCATATGTACGTATGTAAATATAAACATAAAAGTTAGTTTTAACAAAAAATTATCTGGTAACCGTTAACAATAAGCTGTGCCGAATATGCATCCGTAGCCGCCTTATTACGCGCTTTGCATGTATAGTTGCCCGCATGTCCCGCGTGCACTGAATCAATGGTTAGCAAGCTGGTACGCTTGCCACCTTTTATTACATTTACGCCAGCAAAGTAATTAACCGCTTCGCCATTGAATAACCATTCTATGTTTAAGGGCATATCGCCGGAGGAAATGAGGCAGTTCACCGAGACGGAGTCTTCAAAATTGGCAGGCACTTCACCAAAATCGAAGGGTACAATTTTCGGCGCGACTGTTCATGAGGAAAAAAGTGTCGAGGTATAATTTTGGAAGGTAATTTGGTTTGAGTTTAGGTGTTCTACAGGGATTTATTCTTATCAGTAATGGCGGATTGGTGAAAATAAAACTGCAAACAAAACCAAAAACCATTACATCATAACTAAAGCTATTCAGCGCAATTCAGCACATTCATGCGCTGTTCAGATGAAGTTAATTTAATCTTGTTTACAAATAGCTTAATACTAAACTATAAATTATGCTATTCAACCTAATTCAGCGCACTTCAACACAATTCAGCGCTAGTTAAATAAGCTCTAATGAAAAAAGGTATACCATTAACCACCAATTCAGCTGTGTAATTCACGGCAGCAGCGTAATTTTTCGCCTTGCAAGTGTATCTTCCAGCATGTCGTGCGTGTACATTGTCTATTGTCAGCATACTGGTGCGTTTACCACCTTTTACAACAGTTATACCCGAATATGAACTTATGGCGTAATCATTGAATAACCACTCAATATCGATGGGTAAATCACCGGAGGAAATGAGACAAGTAATCGATACAGAATCTTCAACATTCGCCGGCCCTTCGCCAAAGTCAAAAGGTGTAACCTTAGGCGGAACTTACAGATGTGAAATTGAGGAAGGATATAAATAAATGCGTTACTAACGAAAAAATTTATGTAAGCACATTGAAATTAAAAATTATATTGAGCTGAATATAGAGGAAAAATATGTAAAGAACCGTTAACAATCAGCTGTGCTGAATATGCATCCTTAGCCGCATTGTTGCGTGCTATGCAAGTGTAGTTTCCCGCGTGGCCCGCATGCACTGAGTCAATACTGAGCAAACTGAGACGTTTACCTCCTCGCATAACATTAACGCCAGCAAAATAGTTGACCGGTTCGCTATTGAACAGCCACTCGATAACAATGGGCATATCACCGGAAGAAATGAGGCAATTCACAGATACTGAGTCCTCGAAATTCGCAGGCTTATCCCCAAAATCAAATGGTACAATTTTTGGCGGTGCTGAATTGGTTAATAACAATAAAATTTCATTTAGTATTGGAAAAATATCTAATAAAAGTTGTAAGCACATACAATTTTTTTAAGAACAGCACGCCTGGGAAAATTTCTAGTATTACACAAATTTAAGTAAAAAATATTGCTCGCTGAATTAGATTATTCGTTTCAGCAGTCGTACAGCGCTCTTACAACTATGAATTCTGCAATGACACAATTTTTGCTTATGCTTTTATCAATTCAGCAAAAAGTATTTTTGATAAAATCTTGTAAGCGCATACAATTTCTTAGTCTTTTGGCTACAATTAAGCGCTTAGGCACAAAACAGCTCATATTCATCCGTTTCCAAAAAAAAAAAAATATATTGTCAGCACTTCCGTGTTTATGTCATTTGGATATGCATAGAACCAAAACCTAATTTTAAACTACCAAAAGCATTTTTTAAAGCAAATTCAGCGCGTTTAAACTAATAGAAAACAACATATACATAAGTGTACCATTCACAATTAATTGCGCAGTGTACTCTACCGCAGCTGCATCATTACGCGCCTTGCACGTATAATTGCCCGCATGACCAGCATGTACCGAGTCTATTGTCAAGAGACTAGCCTTTTTTCCACCCTACACAATAGAAACACCCGTATAGATATTAATTGGGTGACTATTGAAAAGCCAAGTGATATCCATTGGTAGGTCACCGAGGTAGATAAGGCAATTTACCGAAACTGATTCTTCGAAATTTACCGCATGATCGCCAAAGTCGAAATGTGCAATTTTTGGGGGAACTAAAAATGAGTTAAGAGGATGAGAGGAAGTAAAAAATTATAAACGATCGCATGTATCTCAAAGTATGTAATTAATGCAAAACACAGGTTAAGGCTTTATAAAGTTTAAATCTACTGATCATTTGCAAAAAAAAAAAAACAAAAGTACCATTCACCACCAATTCAGCGGTATAATTAACGGAGATTGCCTGATTGGCCGCAACGCACGTATAATTTCCGGCATGATGACCGCGCACATAATCGATCGAAAGCGCACTTATCTTTTTACCCAATTTCACCATGGAAACATCGTAGACATTATCATTGATTTGGCGTTCATTGAAGAGCCAAGCAAAACTCACGGGAAAATCACCAGAAGTTACCAAACACTGCACGCTAGCAGATTCGCCAAAATTTGATGGTTCCTCGCCGAAATCAAAGGGTGCAATTTTTGGTGGCACTTGAAAGCAGGAATGGAAAGGTGGGATTGAGGAAAATGGTTGAAAGAATGTAAAAACAGTTAAACAAAACTACATTTTTTATAAGCGTATGTTATTCAGCGCATTCCGCACCATTAACGCGCAATTCAGCGGTGTGATTAGCGCGCCCAGCGCGATTCTCAGCAATGCAGCTATAATTTCCGGTGTGTTTAGCGGATACAGACTCTATTGTAAGTTCGCTTATGCGTTTGCCACGTTTGGTTGTAATAATTTCGAGGTAATCCTCGAAAGGTTTATCATTTAAGGTCCATGTTATTCTCACCGGCAAATCACCGCCAGCTATGGTGCACTGTATGTTTACGAATTCACCAAAACTCATAGATTCTTCACTAAATGAGAATGGGCTGATTTTTGGTGGAGCTGACAAAAATATATCAAATTAAACATATTTTAAATATTTTTAGGTAAAGTAATTTAAAAAGTATATAGTTATGGAATTTCAAAGCCATAACGTCTATCGTAGTTAATTTATAACTTTTTGATTGAAATATTCTTACTGTTCCTACATTTCTTTTGCTAAAAAATAAATCAGGTTAATTCAGCGCACATGCTTTGCTAACTTTTTTTGAAACAAATATATTTTGTAGCGTAAAAGTCTTATTCAGCTCAATTCAGCAAACGTATTTCTCAAATAATGGCAGATTCAACGGTGGAGTGCTAAAAAAATAATTCAGCGCACGTATTTTGCTAACTTTTTTTTAAACAAATATATTTTGTAGCGTACAATTCATATTCAGCTCAATTCAGCAAATAATAGCATATTTAAAGCTATAGTGACGCGAATAATAACTCACTTCCCACACAGCTTCACACAAAGCTAAATTCAGCACACATAAAGTACCACACACACAGACCGAGAAAGAGTATTTGGTTGGGAAAAAATAAAATGTAAGAACTACAAAGCTCAACAATATCTAACTACCAAAGCCCACAACGCAATAATTTTTAATAATTTTTTTTACTGCCATAGATTCACACAAACCATTTACAATCAATTCAGCTGAATGCTCAGCTCTGCCCGCTGAATTGCTTGCTATGCAAGTATAATTGCCCGCATGTTTCGCCTCTATTGCGTCAATCATTAAATTGTGAATACGTTGACCACGTCTCTCCGTCAGAATCTCTAGTTCAGGCAGCAATGGGTGCCTATTCAAAGTCAATATTACCGAAACAGGTAAATCACCACCCGATATAGTGCAATGTACCGAAACGGGCTCACCGAAATTCATTGGTTCGGTGCCAAAGGAGAAGGGCGTAATTTTTGGTGGTACTCATACCAGGAACATCAGAAAAGGCCAAACAAATTAGAAAAAAAAGAAGAAACAAAAAAGAATTAATTTTTCAATATTCCTTTAACAAACCATTAACAATTAGTCGAGCGGTATGCGCGGTTATGCCCGCTTTTTTTGCTGCGTGACACGAATAAAAGCCTGCGTGATGTGCAGCCACAGATTCAATGGACAAAACATTAATACGTTTGCCGATACGCGAAAAGGATATATCATGGTATCTATCGATGGTGGCGTTATTCAGCAGCCAAGTAACATTGATGGGTAGATCGCCGCCGAGTATGGTGCATTGTATGGACGCTGGCTCACCATAGTTGAGCGGTTCCTCGCCAAAATCGAAGGGTGCGATTTTCGGTGCAACTTTTTGTAGGAGAAATTTTTAGCAAGAGAATATTTTTTAGAAGCACAGCAACAAAAGTTCATTGCTTGCAAGTATTATGTAGTAAGACAGGGAAAAACATGAACTAAATATACACGACTGTGATTCAGCTCAGGCGTAAGTCGCGCAATTGTAGCAAAAAATATATAAATCCTATAAATTAATAGCAGCAACCGCGCTGAATAAACGCTTACATAATTCAGCGTGGACTTAACAGATTTTTACACATCTTTAGCGCTTCGTAAAAATTTAATGGGGATTTATGTAGGTAGATTGAAATAAAAACATTCGAAAAACAAACTAAAATAATGACTTCAGTAGTTACATTATTTACGCCAAACATTATTTATCTGTATATCAAAAACCATTCACGATCAAACGCGCTGCATGCTCTGTAATGCCAGCTTTATTATGAGCGCGACATGAATACCTGCCCGTATGATGTGCCGCGACTGCCTCTATTGTCAGCACATTTACACGCTTGCCAATACGCGATAGTGAAATATCATGAAAACTATCAATGGCTGCATTATTCAGCAACCATGTAACCTTTATAGGTAAATCACCGCCGAGTATGGTGCATTGTATAGAGGCTGGTTCACCGTAATTCAGCGGTTCCTCGCCGAAGTCGAATGGTGCAATTTTCGGCGCAACTTTTTTTGTCAAAAGGATGTTGAAACAAATTTATATATTGAAAAGTTTATATAAATCAAAAGTAGTTGGTTTTTGTAAGAATACTAAACATTAAAGAATGAATTTAAAAATAATGAAAATTACATAGATCAACAAAGCTGCGCTGAATGTGGTTAAATGCAATTCAGCGCCCGTTACTTCGACAAAATCGAAGAAACGGCAGTTCTTGTAAAAAAATGGGATGATGAAACAAACTTATAATTGCAAAAATCATAAATATGAAAGTCAAATAGTTTATTTTTTGTAAGCTCAGTACTCTATGCACAAAGACTTTCCTAAAAGATGATAAGTAAATAAAAAAGCAGCGCTGAATGTGGTTAAGCGTAATTCAGCGCGCTTTCAAAATCAGCGAAAATTAAATTTTGTTTGTTTTATAAAAATAAATACGAAAACAATTCTGGTAATGTTCAATTCAGCCCATTTTTTTAATTCAGCACATTTTTTGTGAATTCAGCAACTTTTTTTATGAATTCTGCCCAAGTTTTATGCAATGAACGACATTTAATAGCGAGATGGGATCGGGATATACAAAGGTTTAAATTGCAATAAAAATCAAATAACTAACAACTTCATATAATCACAAATTCTGTTCAAACCATTCACAATCAAAGGTGCCGTATATTCAGCTCTTCCCGCCCAATTTTCGGCGACGCAAGTGTAATTCCCAGCATGATCCGCTGTGACACTCTCTATAGCCAAGACGTGTGTATGTCTAGTGAATTTTGTAGTTGCTATATTCAAGTGAGCTGGCAGATGATAATCATTCAGCAACCATTTCACATTCATAGGCCAGTCACCACCAGCGATGGTGCATTGTATGGACGCAGGTTCACCGAAATTTAAGGGTTCCTCACCAAATTGAAACGGGGTTATACGAGGCGGTACTAGATAAAAATTTGTATTGAGTGGAGCAAATAAGACGTGTGTGCTATATTTCAAGAACAGTATCTTAAAATATTTGTTAGACAAGTTCAGTAGAAAGTGTAGAAGTAGCGAATGTTGCTTTTGTCAGATTTTTGTTAAAATATTACCAAATACAGTGAGTCAAAATAGGCGTAGAGTTTTTAGTATTTACAAACACCGCAACCGAACCCAAATAGATTAGACACAAACAGTTAGATTCAAAAGCTGCTAGTAAGACATTCAATATTTTTTTTTTGTGTTGTGTAAGAATTCAAAAATTTTCATATACCATTCACGGTAATATTTGTGCTGTAGATCGTTGAGCCAGCCGCATTACTGGCCATACAAGTATATGTGCCAGTGTGCGCAGGCGTGGCGCGTGGTATCGATAACACGCTCGATTTGATGCTTATGCGATTTGTACGCATTATCGGCTGTAGACTGTCGTAGCGCGCATCGCCAGCAGCGCGTTCAAAACTCCAGTTAATCTTGATGGGGCGATCACCTTTTTGTATTTGGCAAAGCAAATCAATAGCGTCGCCAGTGTTGATTATGTCGTCGTAACTGAAGGGTGTGATTTGCGGAAGGACTAAAGAAGTGATTTTGATATTGAAGTTGAAACGGTTTAAGTGCGCGTTATAGGAATATCTACAAATTATGATATATATATAAAGGGAGATACAATGTTATAAAATCATATAAATCGATGATAAATGAGAAATCGAACACTATTCAGCGCTATTGAACTCAATTCAGCGCGGGAATTTTCCAGTTAAAAACATTATTATAAGGCTGAAACTTATTTGACAACATTCAGCGCCATTCAGCACAATTCAGCCTATTTCAACATTAATTGATTTACCATCTACGTCGATTTATAACAATTTGCTGGAACTCGTTCACTTTCAGCCATATTCATCGGCTAAATAAACCATATATATTGATTTAAAATTGAATTTGGTGCCTCGGAAGCATGCTGGACAACATAAAATGTACAACAACTAAAAAAAAACAGTTTTCAAAATACATAGAGAGCTTAAAAAAAGTAAGTCTTTCGATTTTTTGCCAAACAAATACCATTAACCAACAACTCAGCCGTGTAATCACTCTGTCCCGCTTTATTGCTTGCAACGCATGTATAATTTCCTGAATTCGCCGCCTTCACCGACTCCACTGTCAATAAACTAATGCGATCACCAATCTTACTCGCCAACACACCCATATGCGAAAACAATGGCAACCCATTATGGGACCAACGTATTTTTAGCGGCAAATCACCTTTCGCCACATGACAAGTGAGTTGTACGCTGTCTCCTTCATTTGCTTCAGCGTCGAAGTTGAAAGGATGTATAGCGGGAAGTACTACATACATACATAGTAAGACCAGGGCGATGGGTTGGAAAGCCCGATAAGCGATAGTGAAAAAGCGGAGGATAGAAATAAATAGTGTAGTTTTTACATACATACAAATAAAACTTAAGAAATCAGCAGAGCACGTGTTAGTAGACCTAAGAAATACTTCGTTAAAACTATTAGAAACTTTTTTTCACATTAACCGTTAACTTGCAATTCCGCCTGATAGGAACTTTCGCCTGCGCGATTCGTTGCGATACACGCGTAAACGCCACGATGTTCAGCGGCTATGTAATCGATATTTAAAGTACTCGACTTCGTCGACATACGACCAATTATAATATCGTAATCGCTACTTTTTAGCGTCTGATTATTCAGCGTCCAAGTTATGTTTATGGGTAGATCACCTTTAGTAACCGAACATTGTACACCCAGAGAATCACCCGAATTGGTGGCTTCGTCACCAAATGAGAAAGGCATAATTTGTGGTGGCACTGTGTGTCGAGAAAGGAAAGATGATGGGTTTAAATGGCAGAGGAATTGTGTTGGAAATAAAAATATACAAAAAAAAATCAACTAATACACTAACTAATACAGCTACAATTCAGCGCGCCCACCATTCACTACAAGTTCAGCTATTTGTTCAGCGGTGCCTGCGGCATTAGACGCAATGCATTTGTAGGTGCCACGATGATGTCCATTAATAGCATCGATGCTTAGCGAACTTAATTTCGGAGACATTTTGATAATGCGTATGCCAGCGTGTTCGTTCGTAATCAGTTGTCCATTCAGCGTCCAATGGAGCTGCAGCGGTGTGTCGCCTTTGAATACCATACACTGTGCAGCAGTGCTGTCGCCGTAGTTGGAGGGTTCATCACCAAAGGTGAAAGGCATCACTTGTGGAGAGACTAGAATACACAATTCGGGTGTCAAATGTGCTGAATCGGAACTGAGTGCGTGCAGCGACAGAATTTTTAAACTTTTTTATAACTATAAATGCTCTAGAGATGTAAGTTGCTTAGTTATAGAACTTTAGATATTTTTTCTATCACAAAAATGTTTATTCAGCTAATTCAGCGCTGATTTTAACACCAAGTAGCACTGTTTTGAATACCAGGCCGCATTAAAAATGGCAAAACAGTAAATATTTATTATTTCTCAACACATTTTTCACATTCAGCACACATTTTGGTGTATTCTGTGGCACTACTTAAGCGAATTTGGCAAATGTGTGCACAGCAATTGCAAAGCTTAACAACTTAATACTACAAAATCTGCGCAAAGCATATTCAGCGTATGCACAAAACTACAAATAACTACTGCAAGCGACTTTTCGACATCAAACAAACCGTTGACTTGTAATTCAGCTACATATTCACTAGTGCCGGCCTCATTTGTTGCGATACATTTGTAGGTGCCACGATGTATTGCAGTAAGCGAGTCGATATTAAGCGAACTGGTACGCTTGTTTAGTCTCAAAACAGTAAAACCATTTTCTCCATTCACAATAGGCGCTGAATTCAAGGACCAGCGTATTTTGAGCGGCAAATCGCCCTTGGGTACAACGCAATTGGCACTCGCAATTTCACCCATATCAGCAGTATCCTCACCAAAGGAAAACGGTAAAACTTGTGGTGGCACTTCATTTTTAGGAGACAAAATATATTTTAAAATAATAGAAAACTACAGAAAATAAACATAAAACCAATTCAGCTACAAATTCAGCGTTTTAAATACATTTATATTTATATTTGTTTGCCTGCACAAACCATTAACATGCAATTCAGCGCTATATTCAGCGCTGCCCGCCTTATTCAATGCAATGCATTTGTATACACCGCGATGACGCGCTTCCAGCGAATCGATATTCAGCGAACTAGTGCGTGGATTCATGCGCGACAGTGTAAACCCATGTTCGCCTGTTATGATAGGCGCTGAATTTAAGGTCCAACGTATTTCCATGGGTAAGTCACCTTTTGGTATCATACAAAACACGCCAGCAATCTCGCCAGTATTCGCTGGCTCCTCACCAAAGTCGAAGGGTTGTATTTGAGGTGGTACTTGTGGATGATTTAAGAATAACGGAAACGAGGGAATGAATGTGGTAGAATATAAAATAAAAACGAACTTAAATGTAACAGCAACCGATACTTCCATGAGATATTTGAAAAAGTTAGTTAAACAAACCGTTCACTTCTAAAACAGCAACATATTCAGCAAAACCCGCTGAATTGTTCGCTAAACACTTGTAAGTGCCACGATGCATTGCCTCGAGTGAGTCTACATTCAGCGAACTTGTACGCTTATTCATTTTGAATATGTTAAAACCATGTTCACCATTTACAATCAATGCTGAATTCAGTGTCCAGTAGATATCGAGCGGTAAATCACCTTTGGGTACAACACAGGTGACACTCGCAACCTCGCCGCGATTAAGTGGGTCTTCGCCGAAGCTGAATGGACTAATCTGAGGTGCAACTAAGGAAATAAAGGTAGGCACAAAATCGAATTCAGCACAGCTGATTAGCTTTCTCAATAAATATTAGTTTTTATCACTATTGGGTTATAATTTAAGGCGAAATAATTTCAAAATCCAATAAATTTGTTGAACAGTTTTAAGAAAATGTGAAGAGAACAATAAACTAAAAAAGTTTCAGCTAGTCAGCCTAATTCAACTTTATTCAGCGCCAGTTTTTGCAGTTCGTAAAAGTATCTACAACCAAACTAGCACTTACTTCACATTTTTAATATCAGCCCAAAGCTATTCAGCTCAATTCAGCGTAATTCAGCAACGAGTTTAAGCACGCCATCTTAACACAGGCAAAAAATAAATAAAGAAAACTGCTATACCAACACCAAATATGTTCTTAAATTCAGCATATCTAGGAGCCAATTCTGTGCAATATGGAGCAAAATTTAACAGCGAAAAAAAGAGAGTATACCGTTTTGCTTAAATGTTTATAGTTTTTGTTAGTACATGAACACTAACTATTTACAGAGACTCAAACTTCTACTCGACGCACCATTAACCTGCAATTCAGCAGCATATTCAGCAAGTCCAGCTAAATTCACTGCTATGCAACTATAAGTGCCACGATGTTTTGCCTCTAAGGAGTCTACGCTTAAGTAGCTGGTGCGATGATTCAATTGCAATATCTTAAAACCGTCACTGCCTGAAGCAATCGGTTCATCATTGAGCGTCCAGTGAATATCCAGCGGTAAATCGCCTTTTAAGATCATACATGTAGCGCTTATCATATCGCCCATATTAACAACTTCAGCGGGAAAACTAAACGGTAATACGTGCGGAGGAACTAAGCGAAAAAAATTAAACATAGCGCTTGTCGGTAAGGAATCAATGGAATTGAAATTAAAAGTTAACAAATGAAATTCTCTAAAATAATTGTAAGCACTTATTCAGCACAAACCATTAACATGTAATTCTGCTGAATATTCCGTAAACCCGGCTTTATTATTAGCTATACACTTATAAACACCACGATGTTTCGCCTCTAGCAAATTAATGCTCAAAGAACTGGTGCGTGGATTCGTGCGCATTAACGTAAAACCCTCCTCGCCATTTATAATGGGTGCTGAATTGATAGTCCAGCGTATATTTAGCGGTAAATCACCCTTAGTAACCATACATTGTACACCAGCCATTTCACCAAAATTTAAAGCCTCGTCACCAAAGCTGAATTGCATTATTTGAGGAGGAACTGGTGTTGGGGAGAAATTATAGGCGTTAAAAATAATTTATGCGAAAATGTTGAATAAGGTGAGGGAAATGAAAAAAAATTGAACGAAACAAATGAAACTTGTGTATTCATTTAGTGAAATTTAAAAAAAAAAAATATGTTCACCGATGTACCATTGACATTTAATTCGGAGGCGTAAAACGATGATCCCGCCTTATTTTCGGCGATGCATTTAAAAAGTCCACGATGGTATTGCTCAACGGCGGCGATATTCAGCACACTTGTTTTCGGTGAAAGCTTCAAAATTGTTATCCCCTCTTCACCATTGATGATGGGTCTGGAGTTGAGCGTCCATTTAATCGTAATGGGTGTATCACCCTTTTGTATCATACATTGTACGCCAGCATTCTCACCGTTATTTATGGGCTCATCGCCGAAAGAAAAAGGCATAATGGAAGGGGGCACTGGTGAGGGTAAACAAATTTAAGATGAAACAGAAGCAAAAAATAAAAAATAAAGTAATTCTAAACGCGAGCAAATTCCTTAGAAAACTAGTCCCCCATAAATGTAGTACCGTTAACTTTTAACTCTGCGACATAAAAGTCAGCGCCAGCCTTATTTTCAGCGATGCATTTGAAGAGGCCACGATGTTGTTCCTCCACGGCGGCAATATTTAAAACACTGCTTTTCGGCGATAACTTAAGTATAGCGAGACCCTCTTCGCCGTTGATGATGGGTCTCGAGTTGAGAGTCCATTTAATGGTAATGGGTACATCACCTTTTTGTATCATACACTGTACGCCAGCGCTTTCGCCAGTGTTCACCGGTTCCTCAGCAAAGGAAAAGGGGACAATGGAGGGAGGAACTGATGGAGAGGAAAAACGATTTTTTATAGAAAGAAAAACTATTTCGTAATCGAAATTTTTTACACTATAAATTTTCGCCTAAAAATTAACCCCTTATTAACTACCATTAACACGCAACCACGACGCATGTTCTACAATTCCAGCAGCATTGCTGGCCACACAGCTGTAGTTGCCCGCATGACGCGATCTCACCGATTCTATATTCAACATACTAATACGTTGACCGCTACGCGTAATCATCAAACCATCGTTGGAGCCGAAGAGGCGAAATCCGTTAAAGCGCCAAAATATATCCAAGGGTAGATCACCTTTGGTGACAGCGCAATTAACGGTGGCCATATCTTGCGCATTGACCGGTTCGCCAAAATCGAAGGGCAAAATTTGTGGTAGGACTGTGAACCGGTGGAGGAAAGGAAACATTTTTAAGTATTTACACTACAACCAAAACGAAAACAACTAGAATTCACAATATGCTAAGCTATAACAAATAAATGCTGTATGCTTAACCATTAACGGCCAGCAACGCTGACTGTTTGGTTACGCCGCCATTATTTGTCGCAACGCAGCTATAATTGCCCGCATGACGCGCGCGTACCGATTCAATGCTGAGCACGCTGATGCGCTGACTAGTGCGTGTAACCACCAACACCATCGTTGGTGAAGACACGTCCGCCATTGCGCGTCCAGTAGATGTCGAGTGGCAGGTCGCCCTTTTTGACGCTGCAGTAGGCGGAAACCATATCCATTTCATTGATACTCTCATCACCGAAATCGAAGGGCAATATTTGTGGGAGGACTACATAGGCAAGGAAGAGTAAGTGAGGCGGCAAGAAAATAACGAGAAATATTTTTTCAAAATAGAAAATTTTTTAAAAAGCTCAAAGAGTACGAAATAAATTAAAATTTTCAGTTTTTTTAACCATTCACGGCCAACAGCGCGTACTGCTTGGTCGCGCCGCCATTATTTGTCGCCACGCAGCTATAATTGCCCGAATGGCGCGCGCGTACCGACTCAATGCTGAGCACGCTGATGCGCTGACTGTTGCGCGTGACTACGACGCCATCATTGGTGAAGACGCGCCCACCATTGCGCGTCCAGTAGATGTCGAGCGGTACATCACCTTTATTCACAGTGCAATAGGCTGAGACCATATCCATTTCATTGATATTTTCGGCGCCGAAATCGAAGGGTAGGATTTGTGGTAGGACTGCATTTGGGAAGGAGTTTAAAATATAAATGCGTTAAAAGTGACAAAGCAATAGCAGAAAAATACGCAATATTTAAAAATCGTTCTTTATCTACAACTTTTGCCCGCTAACCATTCACCGCCAAAGTGGCGGATTGTCGCGAAGCGCCTGCATTGTTAGTTGCAACACAGCTGTAGTTGCCCGCATGCCGCGCGCGCACCGATTCGACGCTCAAAACACTTAAACGCTGGCTGTTGCGCGTGACAATCAAACCATCATTCGTATAGACCCGTCCGCCATTTTTCATCCAGTAAATGTCGATAGGCAGATCCCCTTTGTTCACGGTGCAAGAAGCAGAAACCATATCCTGTTCGTTGATGCGCTCTTCGCCAAAATCGAAGGGTACTATTTGTGGCAGAACTGCAGGTGTGGAGGGGAGGACATGTGAGCGCACGGTAAAAGGAACGCAACTGAGTTAAAAAATAGCGAAATAAATAAAAAATGTCGACAGTAAACAAAACAAAAACTCAAACTAAAGCGCCCCAAAAACGCAGCTAACCATTAACTGCTAGCACCGCCCAATGCGTTGTTACGCCCCCATTATTTGTCGCCACACAGCTGTAATTGCCTGCATGACGCGCGCGCACCGATTCGATGCTTAAGACGCTCATGCGCTGACTAGTTTTTGTAACGACAACACCATCATTCGTGTACACGCGTCCGCCGTTCTTAGTCCAAGCGACATCTATCGGCAGATCGCCTTTATTCACCGTACAGGAGGCAGATACCATATCTAGTTCGTTGACGCTTGCCTCACCAAAGTCGAAGGGCACAATTTGTGGAAGAACTTAATGAGATCAAGTGGAATGAATTATAAAAATATCGAAGCAACTGTGTAAAACTAGCGATATTTGAATTATTTTATATTGTTACGAGGACCTTGGAGTGGAGTTTTGCGATTTAAAAATCAGGCATTTCACTGACTAAAAAGGTTTCGGGAGCTCAAATTAGCAAAGTAACCCAAAATTCGTAAAAACCAAAATTTGAAGCTACTCTATGGCTCTATATACGCGCACACCATTAACACTCAGCTCAGCAGTGTGATAGGCCACGCCCGCTGCATTACGCGCTACACAGGTATAATTCGCACGATGACGCGCATGCACCGACTCGATGCTCAACATACTGATCCGCTGCGTCGTTTTCGTTATCAATATGCCATCGTTGGTCATTAATTTGCCCAAGCCGCCCAGTTTGGGATCCGGTGCCGTAGTCCAATACAAATCGATCGGTGTATCGCCTTTATTGACAGTGCATGTAGCCGAGACCATGTCGTTCATGTTGATCGCTTCTGAGCCGAAATCGAAAGGCGCAATTTGTGGTGGTACTACATAATTATAAGATGGAGTGAAAAAGGGTTTACCAGAGTACTATTTCGGATGTACACCTCGAGTAACAGAAAAATTGCGACCCACGTTGATACTCGTACACTGCGAGTATTTTACCTAATATTCTTTATAACACAAAAAAAAGAACCGAGTGAGCGTCGGCACGAAGCATTTTTCAACGGACGGGGATCTATGAACTTGTAACTAGTTCTTTCGCAGCGGACAGACTTTGATACATGCTTCGTTATTTCAACTCACGCCCGGTTTGTGTTTCAATTGGTAAGACAGTTCAGCCCCCTCTCTTCAACAAGGGAGTATGAACAATAGCGTGCATATGAGACTTACCCATAACTTGTACTTCTAGTGAGCCGCGCGCCGAATAACCTTCCACATTCTTAGCCACGCAAGTGTATGTAGCTTGATCAGAGTTACGTTCCACATTTTCGATGATCAAAGTGCCGTTTGGGAAGACCTTTTGTTTGCGATTGATGGGTAAAGCGCGATTGTCTGCCAAAAAAAATTTAGAATGTATAAGCATTCAGTAAATTAAAAAATATCTAGCCAACATCTCTAGTTAATCTCTACTACACCAAATACACACTCTACTTACCACGTTCCCAAACGATCGAGTCGATTGGATAGCCCGCAACTGGACAGGTTACAATCAGCGTCTCGCCGGCGACAATAGCTTTCTTTTCCATTTGTCGTATATAGGGCAGTCCATAGACATTCAATTTCGCCGAGTGTTCGGCCACGCCTACTTTGCTCTTTGCAATACACTTGTAGAGACCGCCATCGTTCGCATGCACTGATGTAATATTCAAATACGAAACAACATCGCCGTTCACAGTCACATATTGGCCCACTTGATACCGATCAATATTTGCAATTTTCTTGCCATCCAGTTCCCAGGAAATTTCAGGTGTTGGATTGCCGCCAGCTACACACTTTAGGAATACACTTGGACCAGGTTCCATTGTTTCCTCTTGGAATGCCTGTCGTATAACGGGTGGATCGAAACGGCCGCCAAGTTTGAGTTCAGCGCTTGCTTCTGCTGATTCCTGATCGTTGCGCACGAAACACTGATACATGCCCTTGTCTTCCTTCTTCACGGATTCGATGCGTAAGACCTGATCGCTGTGGCCAATTGATTTGCCGTCTTTTATCCAGCTGATGGTCTTAATAGGGTTGCCGCTGTACTGGCACGTGAAGACAGCAGGACGTCCAAAGTCGACAGTTTGTGTGGGTGGATCGATTTTTGCGGAAAGTGGTGCGGTCACGGTGAGCACAGTTTCAACGCTTTCACCACCGACGGAGTTATTAACCACACATAAATATTTGCCCGAATCCTCGACGACAGCATCTTTGATGATAAGAGTGCCGGAAACTTGCTTTACGCGTTCATTTAGGATAACCGCTTGCTTGCGTGTGGTGCCTTCGATGAATTTATACCATCTGCAAGGGATAAGGGAAGTGATTAGCTGAGTTATTTATTGCTAAGGGTGGAATACAAAGATGATTAAAAATGAAGAAATGAAATGCTTGTCGGTGAGCAAACTAAACCTTTTGTATGCGCTCCGAATGAGATTGCGGAAAGAAGGGCTTCAATAAAATTTGTGAAAGCAGTGCTCAGCTAGTTACTTACCTTTCGAGCCGGCAGTTTTGGTTGAAATAGCATTTCATTTCTGCGCTTTTAATCAACTTTGTTCGAAAATTTGCTTTAAGTAGCATCGACAGAACCTAGTACGACCTAACAAAAAGGAATAAAGGTTACAAATGGCGGATATTTCAGCAATCAAGGAGACTATTATTAAAAAGCTTGCAGGTGCAGCTTTTCAGGGAACGCTTAGCTCTAAGTGGATTTTTAGAAGCCTGTAGTGATACAATTTGTCCAGCAAGAAGCAAATGTAGAGATGGGAGCTTTTACATTATGAAAACTGAAGTTACAGAAGTTTAAAAATTTAAAGGAATATTTAAATGTAGACTTTTTGAAAAAGTGCTGCTTTTAACGGGTTTCAAAAAGCTTGTGACACTGGCTAAAAAGCGAGCAGATAATTCGATTTATGAATGCTGATATTGGTTAAATTTAAATATGAGTTTTTGTTTTCTGAAAGCTATGCTTTGGGTAGGTTTCATGGAGCTTGTAGCGCGGTCTGACCTAAAACCGACGGTAAAACTTTAGGCTCACATCAGCTATCCAATCCAAAATAATGCTTACTGTTTCATCATTGAGACAGAAAATACAACGCCAGTGCACCTAGAACTTTTAGAGTATTTTTTTCTTTGCTTTTTATTTCTTATACCTATAAACTGGTACAGGATAGCCTTGACCAGGACAATGGCCGACAAAAGTGTCTTGCCTAGGCACTTCATTGATTTCGATACTTTTGACTGCTATACGAGGCTTTACATGGCCCACGGGTTCTATAAAAATTAGCATTAGAAATAGTGAAAGCAAAATATGGTGTAAAACAACCATTCAACTGCCTGAATGTTTAAAATTAAGCCAATATATACCTGAATAATGGCATTGGATATGCTTGCGCCTGACAAAGTATGGAAAAACTGTCACCTAAACGCATTGTAAGTTCTTGCAGACGATCTCCAGAAACGGTCGGAGTTGCGCTGCTAATAGGTTCTAAGAAGAAATTATATATACATATATATTTTGTTTGGAAATACCATCGAAAACTTTTATGAAAAACTGTCTGAATATTTAAAGTGTTTGCAAAAATAAACCGGTTTGGCAGAATTTTGCACGAGAAGTCCTACATTATTTTCTTTTATTGTTCTTTTACCGAAAACCGGGCGTTGGATACGACTGTCCTTGGCAAAGCATGGTAAGACTAACACCAGCTTGTGTAATTACTTCTTGCAGACGACCTCCTGAAATTTTCGGTGCAACACTGCCGACAGGTTCTGGGAGAAGAAGTTCACTTTTAAAATGTGATTCAACAGTCTTTTGGGGGAAAACTACCTGAAAGTTTTGGATTTCTATGCATACATATATAAGCTTTTGAAAGTTATTTGATAGTTTTCGAAAATCCGCTTTGAGCTTTTAAAGCTCATGCTTCAACTTTACTCCAAAACTAACCTTATTATCGGCACTGGAAAAGCTTGCGCTTGACACAATAAAGCAAAACTATGGCCAATTTCTTTGACAAATGTAAAGCTTTTGGATTTATCGGAGAATGTGGGAGCCTTGGCGCCTACTGGCTCTGTAAATAGCATAAAAATTCAATAATTTTGAATTTAAAAATAAAAAATCTCAGTTGGGAAACTTAACTTAATGTACACAAGTTTAATAATTTAAATAAGTGAAATCTCACTAAATTTTTTTAATTATCTACCTTATAACTGGCACTGGCCATGCTTGAGCTTGGCACAACAAAGCAAAGCTTTGACCAAAGTTGCGTGAAAATGTGAAGCTTTTCAAATCATTCGAAAATGTTGGAGCTTTTGCGCCAACGGGCTCTAAAAAAATATAAAAAAATAAGTTTTAATTTTTTACACTTAAAATTTTACAGAACCAGTTAGCAGTGTCGCGCACCATTTTCAATAACAATACAAAAAATAGATACCTTATAATCGGCACTGGAAAAGCTTGCGCTTGACAGAGGATTGCAAAGCTTTGTCCCACAGTGCGTATATAGGAGAAAACATTTGAGTCAGTAGAGAATGTTGGGGCTTTAGCGCCGACGGGTTCTACAAAAATTAAATAAAAAACTCATGTGAAAAACTAAAGCTTCGCTCAAATTTGCCTCCAAGTGCATATGAATACTGCTTAGAATATTGGGAAAACAATCAAAAACAATATCTATACCTAAATACAGGCACCGGATAGGCTTGAGCTTGACACAGGAGCACTAAATCTTTTCTTTGTGCTTCCACAAAAGTGCTACTCTTCGCTGAGCCGGGGAAAGCGGGCCCTTTGGCACCGAGTGGTTCTTTGAAAATGGCAGACAGAAAGTGTAAGTTAAAAATAAGCATGTAAAAAAGCACAAAAACTGCCTGAAAAAAAACATTAAACGCAACTTTATATACAGGCATTCGAGAAGCTTTTAAGTAACGCCTTAAAAAACTTTAAACCAGCGATGGCCAGAGAGAGCTTTTACCCTGCTCGCGCCTATACAAAATGTGCCTTGCCCGCGAGCAAGGCTATGCCCATCAGTGCTTTAAACTCATACAAGAAACTATTTAGTTAAATTTCAAAAAGCTTTGAATTATTTTAGCTTTCACCAGCAAATTTAAACCGTATTTTAGCTACAGGCTCTCACTTAAAGCTCAGTTAGTCTAGACTTAACTTAATTGAACTTACCGTATGAAATCATCAATAATTACTCAACACGTCAACTTAAGCCAAAAGCGGACCTAATTTGTTTCTGTATTTTCTTTTTCAGCTGTTTACCAGTCCACCGCCTAAAATGCCACATCAAAAAAATGCATGCAAACAAAAATGTTTGCGTTCATTTATTTTTAAGAAATACAAAAACGAGAGTCTGGCAAGCCTTATTCTCTCACCGCTCTCAATTTTCGTAAGGCCGTAACTTAAGAACCTAAAATTTACAGGTTCTTAAGTTTCTTACAGTAAGTTAAGTTTTAACTAACCGCCAACACAGTTTCTCATATAACAGGTTGACCAAAATATTAAGTTGAATTAAGTTACGGAAATTAAGGCTAGAATAACTGAGCTTTTAGCTTAAAGACTGTTGCAGCCGAATTTCAATAAAATTATAGTTTAAAAAACTAAAACCTCCCTATTATAATTGCCATTCGTACTGTCATCAGGTATGTAACTTGAAAATAGAAATCGCTGCATCTTTTAGGCGCATCAATATTACATAGTTTCATCCCGAGCTAATAAAAGGAATGTAAAAAGCTTTTACTTTTAATCAACAATTTTTCACTCAGTTTCTTAAACCTCTTACCTAAATATTGGCACTGGATATGCTTGAGCTTGACATAAAAGCACAAGATCTTTGCCTTGCTTCTCAATAAATGTGCCACTTTTCAATGCGGTTGGGAAGGCTGGAGCTTTTGCACCAAGTGGTTCTTTGGAAATAAATTGACATTTGAAATTATTTAGTTTAAATAAAAAACGCTTGAGCTTGACACAAAAGCACTATGTCACCCAAGCTTTTACCCATAAGCGTGCTTATTTTTGAAACGGTCGGGAATGTGGGAGCTTTAGCGCCAACGGGTTCTACGAAAGTGTGGAAACATATGAGCAGCAGCTACAAAATGTGGAAAACTTACGTCTATATAATATTGAAAACTGACTGAATTTATTTCGATTTATACATAAGAAGCTTTTGCATATAAGAGCTATTGGTTTCAAATAGTTTACTTTCAATTCCTACCTGATAATAGGCACTGGAAATGCTTGAGCTTGACAAAGCAGCGCAAAGCTTTGGCCTACAGCGCGTGTATATGAGAATGAGCTTGAATCGGTGGAGAATGTGGGAGCTTTGGCGCCTACAGGTTCTAAAGCGAAAATATTGAAATTTAAAAAAAATATATTTGCTTATTCAAAAAGAAAAGCTGCCCAAATGTGTGTCATTTTTATAAAATGATATTCTTATAAATTGATTTTGTACAAATCAAGTTTATTTTCCATGATAAAAGCGCTTAATCTATTAACAAAAATTACCTTATAATTGGCACCGGAAAAGCTTGTGCTTGGCACAAAAGCGCAAAGCTTGAATTTACAGAGCGTTCAAAAATGCTACCTTTAGAATCAGTTGAAAATGTTGGTGCCTTAGCGCCGACAGGTTCTGAAGTTGGAAAAAGATTAACATATGTACGTATGGTATGTACGTGCGATTTTTTTTTTTATTTAAAGAAAAATAATAATTTACAAAACCGGTTGGCAGATGCGTAGCTGGAGTTAAATGAGGGAAAACATTCAAACTTGTCTCGTCTAGACCAAATTTTTTCAGAAATCTTGCAATATAAAACCCAAAGCATGACGCGTGCAGAGCTTTTTAAGCTTTCTATACTGCTTCATATGCCCTTTACTTGCTGGTCTACAGCATATTACATACCCTTTTCTGACCTCGGTCAAAACCGAAATACAGCTTCCAAAGTTTATGATATCGAAAACGAACTTCAGACTTCAAAATAGTTCAGGACTAAAACGGTATTGACCAGAAAGGGCTTTTAGCCTGAATTCTAAATCAATCGAAATCACCTTAAATTATATTTCGATTATGACTAGAGAACAGGGAATACCCAATTATTTACTTTCATTGCCCTACGTCGACTTTGTAAGAGAGGCTTCCCCAACAAATCTTTGCTGAGTGAATAATTAAAGTTTTCTCTGCGCTACATGACCCTATATCAAATAGTTTGAAGATCCTGAGCTTTAAACGACCGGTTTTTCATAGTTAAAAAATATATAAATTTTTCCGAAAACATAATTTCATTTCCGAAACTCCATTCTTTCTCGGCAAAAGGTCTTTAATCTTTCCTGAACCCAGCACCCACCTAAAAATAGGCACCGGAAATGCTTGCGCCTCACAAGTCATTGCCAATGTGCTGCTACTAGGCGCCTGAATAGTGAACGTGCTGGCAACGCTGGGAAATGCTGGAGCTTAAAAGCCCACAGGCTCTGCGCGAAATAATCGTTAGGAGTGAAAGTAATTAATAATGAGAGCAAGTGTTTATAAAAAGTAACACGTAACTGAATGTTGAGTTTTGGAGCGATTTTAAAATTTAATTTCTTAAAATTTGTAAATGTAAAGCAGCTTTTTAGATTTTTTTTTTTTATTATTCTTTTACTCTAGATTTTAAAAATACCTAAAGACCGGCACAGGAAATGCTTGAGCTTGACATAGCAGCGCTAAGGTGGAGTGTATGGCGGCACGATTCGAAAAAGTTTGTACTTCGCCAGGGAAGGCAGGAGCCTTTGAACCGATTGGCTCTGCAAAGAAGATACACGTAAAATAAAATTTAGAAGTATGTATAAAAACAATTTTCACTACTTGTGTTGTAGTTTATGATAACTGAATGTTGGGATAAGATATTTTTTTTTGTAAAAAAGGTCAATTTGAATTCTTTCAGAAATAGCCAAAATTATACTCCGCTCGTTGTGCTAAATGCTTTCTGTTTGGAACTCACGTAGGTAGAAAGAATTTCAGACGAAACTTTGCTACAAGTATCTAGCGATGGGAAATCGCGTAAAGAAATAGCGATATTGCTTTACTCCTTTTCAATTGACCTGACAGAAAACTATTCGTGATATTTGCGCTCGTATGCGATACTTTTCTCGATAACTTTGTTAATGTCATCGATATTTTTACCAACGTCATTATCGGAACTTCTGTCGTCATCTTTAGCAGCATTATTTTCTTTCTGTTAACACAGCACTTTCATTCTGTTGTCATTATCGTTATCGACATCACTATCGGTACTGTTATCGTTATCGTCAAACATATATACATACATAGTTTCGTATGCTCGTTTATACTCGAGTGGCAGCGATTTGGTTGTCGACAAATCTATCGATATTTTTCAGGGACCGTAACGATTATGATCTTTATAATGGGAAGCATAATTTAACCGCTAAAATTGTATTTCTATTCTTCCGATCAAATTCAAGCATTATTTTATGATTTTTATTTTTTCGATAAAAAATTAGCGTTATTTTTGGATTTTTATTTTTTAGATAAAAAATAATCGCTACTTTTGGATTTCTTTATTTTCCGATCATATTGAAACCCTTATTTTTAATTTAGTTTTTAGATCATAAGCGGTTTAAAGCGCTATCTACCATAACGGTAAAAAGTGATTAAAAATTATATAAATCCAAAATAAGGACTATTTTTGATCCCAAAAAATAAAAATCACAAAATAACGATTAAATGTGACCAAAAAAATTTAAAAATTAAAATTTTACGATTATTCTTGAGCGAAAAAATAAAAATCTTGGTATTTAACGGTTATTTTCGGTCCCTAATATTTTCAATAATACATACATACTTATTGTTGAAATTTTTTTTGTTATTTACCGATAAAACTATCGCTTTCATTTCGTTTTATTCGTCAAACATAAATATGTATGTACATAGTTTTCATTTCGTAGGTGCGTTCGTATTCGTTTTATATCGGTTCGATTACCGATAAATGTATCGATATTTTCATCAGTAAAAATTGTGTTATCGTCAGTTAAAAATTATCAAGAAATATATAAATCCAAAACAAGCACTATTTTTTATCAAAATAAAAAAAACACGAAATAACGATTAAATTAATATTTTTAATAATACATACATACGCTTTCAATTCGTTTTAACAATCGATATCGATAATAGATAGTTATTTCCGTATTGCTATCGTCAAACATACATATGGTACATAGTTTTCGTTTCGTAAGTGTGTTCATATTCGTTTTGCATCAGTTCGATTATCGATAACATAATCGATATTTTCATCAGTAAAAATTGTATTATCGTCAGTGGTATCGTTGTTGCTATAGTTGTAGTTTCGTATTTGCATTCGTATACTAGATGTTGCATTTACAGCAAAAAATATCTCTTAGTTACTTTATCTGACCGATCCTACAACTTTCCAGTACTAATAAACTAATAAATAGCTTTTTTTTCTTTCAATCATTACCTAATTATGGGCACGGGATAAGCCTGCGCTTGACACAACAATGCGAAACCAGTATGCATTTGTTTTTGTACCTCTATCAACTTATACTCCAGTGAAAATGTGGGTGGCTTAGTGCCGACAGGTTCTAAAAAAGGATTTAGACTGGATCAAGTAAAAAAATACAAACTGTTATTTGAGTAAAATATAATTGACATTGAAAACTGCCTCAGAAATAGCTAAAAAAAAATCCACTAAGCGTTTTGAAAGAACGCTGGTGACCATCACATCGTATTGAATCAATAAAAAAAATTACGAAATTTTCTATAAATGTATGTAGCTTCACAAAGCAAGTGAAAGTAGGACTGACCATGACATGTTCAATCCTTTTTTGTATTACACTTAACCGTACATGTTGCGGCTAATAAAATTCGCGCCAAAAGCATAATCAGCCGAACAGCACTGAACTTGACCTAGACCCCCACAGCAGCGATAAACGACAATCGAGGTCAAACAGCAAGGTCACGTTACGATGACAAACGAAACAGCCAATCAGCTGTACAGTATGAGAAAATAACAGGCAAAAAATGAAGCCATCCAACGCAAACAAAAGCGGCAGCATTGCCGCGCAATAAACTCAAGAGCAATTGTATGCGGAATAACGACCGACAACAATAAGCAAAAGTGTGAAACTTTCTACAAGATGAAAGTGACAATTGGGTGGTAAGCCTGTACGATAAGCAGGCGAAACCCAACTGAAGAATTGCAACGACTAAAAAGTGCAGTGTCTACACAAGGAAAGGCGATAAGCGCGCCAAATTTTCAAAAGAAAGTAAAAGTACGGCTAAAATGTGGGTAGCCAGTGGTGAAAACCAAAAACAAACTGTGTGAAAAAGTTCGTAGATGGCAACGAACATAGACGCAGCAGCAATAACAAGTCGCTGCCAACAACAGACATCAACTAGCAGTAGGGAACAAAATGCGGCAGCCAGTTCAACTGGAATGGGGTCAGTGACCCAAAAACGTGACTGCTGTGCAACAACTGCGAAGGAACAGCAACGCAGACGTGCGCATGAAACGTGCAACGGGTCGACGCAGCACTACAGCAGATGGGTTAATTCATTCATAAACAGTGCAAAGCAAAAGTATGCGTGTGAGAGAGCGATAACAAACGGCCAATAGAATCTTCTACTTTCATCTCACTTTAGCATGCGCACGCAGTAAAACCAGTTTTTGCTACCATCTCTTATGATCTACACTTTCCAAACATACAAGTAGAATCAAAATAGAAATACAAAAATAAACGGGCAACAGCAACAAGTGACAGCGTGCGAGTGAGATAGCTGCAGCATAACGCGAATAGCGCAAGCAAAACACAAACGCGTCGAGAAGGGGTAATTGTTTTGGGAAATTTACGACGCGCATCGCACATGCGCGTGGAGGGCGAAAGAAACAGCATGCGTTGTGCATTGTGTAAGCGAGACAACTGTAATGTTGACTAACAGCTGTATGTATGTACGCGCGGTTTGTTTATGACACACATTTACCCGGCGCATATATTGATTTAACGGTGTATTTGTGCTTGTTTGGCCGGTGGTGGCGGTGGTGGAGTTGGTGGTAGTAGTGGTCTGAGCAGCTGCATCAGCAGCAGCATAAACCACAATATAACCAGTAAACAACCTTCGGTGAATTTGGCGACTGCCTTCCTCGGGGATGAATATGCTAGGGATGAAATTATTGGTACAGACGCCTTCCAAGCACGCAGGGTTGCTTTTAAGAAGCAATAATAATTAACTCCAAATGGTTTCAAAAAGTATAGTGCAAAACTAAATTTATTGAATAATTCCACATAAAATGGTATACATAAATGACTCATTTTCTAAACGATTTAAATAAAACGCATTTTATAACCTTTTTTGTGCAAACGGCGTTTGCGAATTGATAGAAAAGTACTACGGATTGTAAATTTTTGTTAACTATGAGGTGAATGAAAATTTTCAACCCGGCCTGA